>NC_092280.1:29797430-29862430 GCF_036320965.1 Panulirus ornatus
TCCAGAGTATATATAGAATATCAACGGTACACTGCATTATAGAATATCTACAGTACACTCCACTACAGAAGGGTTACAATATACTGAAGTATATGAGCAGTGCACCGCATTTCAATATATCATAATAGTTATCACAAACACTTCAGCTGAGGACAAACGTGTATCATTAACATTACGATTATAAGACGTACCAGGTCTTGACCACTGCTGGAAGCCTACATGTTCCAGGCCATGACCGTTGCTGGTCCATAACTCAGGTCCGTCAGGCAGTGGAGGCTGACCACGTACCTCGTACCCACGTAGCCCAGTGGGTGTGTGTGTGTACCCAGCAGGGGAGACAACCTACGCTGGCCCCGGGGGCCGCCGGGGATAACATGCTTGGCTAATACGCTCATGAAATACGCGTATTTCCAGATGGTGTGGTCAACGCGTCCGAAACCACGAGTCACAACTCACAATATAATCATTTATTAATTTTCCTGAGCCATTATTTCTTATTCGTCCTCTCTCCTTCACTCTGTTAGTTGACATTAATATAATGAATGAGCAGACAGTACGTCATTCGGTGTAGGACGCTGGTCATCATCGTTCTTCGTTATGTCTAAGCCGTTAACACATATCCGAATCATGCCATCTGATGCAGCCGGCCGGCCAGTGTGATGCTGGATGGGTCTAGTTTTGTCGTGTCATCTCTGGCCTCAATCAATAGTTTTTTATTCCTTAACAATCAATGAATGGCGTCGTCTGGTGTGTACTCTGGTTACACGTCATTACGTGAGGATGAAGCTACTGGCAATCATGTTTCTCGGTCCATAAAAATCAATATATTTTTCATTTCAATAGTTCGTGTTTAATCAATTATCTTGCCAGCCATTATGATTCTTTTTCATATCATTATAATTTAAGGATAACATTATTCACTACAACTGTCATTGCCAGCTGTGTTTCCTTTATGATATCTATTAAATTATACATAATCGATTATGATTTACTTATTCTGTTACCAACATTGTCATGTCTGTGCGTCGCCAGCCTCACTCATGTTTACACATCGTCTTCCCTCTTACACGAAGGTCAGTATTCTATCCGCCAAGTTAGGGAACACATTCATAACCTGGGTTCCATGACGTGATGAAGGATTCTCTTCGCATGGAAAATACCGATTCATAGCCAGATATGAGCGTTTTCTTTATCCTAGTCGTGTTGAAGACGGGCGGCGGGTATGTGACTCTACTCAAAGTTGTTTTACTGGTTTAAAGTCTAGCCAGAGTAGTTAACCCACTGAGTTTGACGGTACGACTCTTGAGCACGATGATACGTCCTTTGAGCACGTCGGTACGACCCTTGAGCACGACAGGACGACCCTTGATTATAATGACCTGGTTTTTGACCTGGTTGTAAAGAAACAAGGGTCGGTGTAGCTTCACCAGACGCGTGACGGGACTGTGTAGCTCGGGACATCAGCCGTGTCCCGGGACTTCATTGCTAGGCAAGATTGGAACAGAGGTTAGGTCAGCTCGAGAAAGATGCTCACAGGTTAAAGGTCATGTGGTCAGAGGAGGAGTAGGAAGTACAGGAGGAGACGAACCAGTGCTCTGAGGTGGTATGAACCATTCAGCAACTGGTCCTCCTTTCTAAGTCCAAACATAGCATATTCCTACCTCAGATCAGTTCATCTATATCATCTTAAAAAAAATCATATGTCGAACAATTTTCGACAGAATTACGAACGCTTCTCGGTGGAGAATACCGGGTCAAGCAGAGGCAGAATCAACCTTACGAGCGGAAGAAAGTGTATTGCCAGCGTCAGCAAACTCTCCACTCGCTGGCATGTACCCACAACCGGTTCACCAAGATCCGGACACAAGCAATATTCCTCCCGAGTGACCAGCACCAGCACCAGCAGCCACCGTCTGTTCCAGCCAACCCGGATGTGCTGGACTTGACAGTTTCCCATCCTCCAGCGTAGGCGATCCAGGCCTTCCACACGACTTCATCTATCTCAACCAACCCACTTCGTCCCAGTACCGTTTTCTTTGTAGTTTTCTGTGGACCTTCCGAGGCGTCTCTGTCCACTTCATCTACACCGCCACAAACGCACCACAGTTCGACTCCACCTACACGTTCTCTAAGACAAACCATCACCTGAACCCAGTTTAATTCTAAGAATTTCTATATCCATAAAACCCCCCCACCCAATATCAGATCCCCTGTGCAAACACAACGTCTGGGAACAACACAAGGCAAACTTGGATCTGAGGACGTGGCAACACTTGCTGCAACTCAAGAAAAGAAAATGGGAAGTAGTCAGGTTATCCTCCCCAGCCATATATGGCAAGGAAAGTGACTCTCTCTCTTGACGTATCTGGAGACTGCACGTTGTTGTTGTTGTTGTTATGAGGTTAGGTTGCTAATATCACTGATACCGTAGCCCACGTACAAGTGATCATGAATGAGGAACAAATATATGTTCACAAACTAGAACATAACTTCTTACATGACGTATAAACTGAACACTTTACAGTGACACCTGATTCAACCTACATTGCGAGGGAAAACATAACATGTTGTTAGTTGTATAAATCCCTGAAATTCTCAGGCTATACTGCACACCAGCTATACTGCACACCAGCTATACTGCACACCAGCTATACTGCACACCAGCTATACAGCACACTAGCTATACTGCACACTAGCTATACTGCACACCAGCTATACTGCACACCAGCTATACTGCACACCAGCTATACAGCACACTAGCTATACTGCACACCAGCTATACTGCACACTAGCTATACTGCACACCAGCTATACTGCACACTAGCTATACTGCACACCAGCTATACTGCACACCAGCTATACTGCACACCAGCTATACTGCACACCAGCTATACAGCACACTAGCTATACTGCACACCAGCTATACTGCACACTAGCTATACTGCACACCAGCTATACTGCACACCAGCTATACTGCACACCAGCTATACAGCACACTAGCTATACTGCACACCAGCTATACTGCACACTAGCTATACTGCACACCAGCTATACTGCACACTAGCTATACTGCACACTAGCTATACTGCACACCAGGAATCTGATACACTGCACACTAGGAATTTGAGGCTACATGCACACTAGGACTCATGTAAATAAGTGTCGAGTATCATACGAGCGTCATGATATGTTATGAACCAACATCGTACCATGATGTTATGACCACCTGGTCAGCGAAGGTCTGGCGTAGACCCTCCCTGGTCCTCTCCCTCGCCATCTACATATCAACCTGCCGCCGCTTTCCCGTGTGGTTTAACTCCTTGAGTACGACGATACGATCCTTGAGCACGACGGTACGACCCTAGAGCACGCACGACGGTACGACCCTAGAGCACGACGGTACGATCCTTGATCACGACGGTACGATCCTTGAGCACGACAGTACGACCGTTGAGCACGACGGTACGACCCTAGAGCACGCACGACGGTACGATCCTTGAGCACGACAGTACGACCGTTGAGCACGACGGTACGACCCTAGAGCACGCACGACGGTACGACCCTAGAGCACGACGGTACGATCCTTGAGCACGACAGTACGACCGTTGAGCACGACGGTTCGACATTTAAGGGTCACGTTAAAGGCAAAATCATGATACCCTAAGGTCAAACGGTCGTGCTCAAGGGTCATCGCCCCAACTTAAATCAAATATCCATTCAAGGACCAGTCCCGAGAGGAGGATGAACGGCTGGGTTGGGTGTGGGCTGATGCCCTGTTCAAGATTCGAGCCCGGGCGGGCCTATCAATAGTCAGCAGAGCTAACCATTACGCCACAGGGTCGTAATTTACTAATTACTTTATCGCTTATTAACGAATAGTTCCATTGTCTACTCTTTCGTGCCATCAACAGATGTACTTGTACCTAACAAAGGTTTAAAGCATTTCTTATTACTTTGGTTACGTCAATATATATATATATATATATATATATATATATATATATATATATATATATATATATATATATATATATATATATATATATATATATATATATATATATATATATTATTACTGTGAAAGAATTTCGTGTTGCATGCAGTACTGATTATCCAAATGTGATAAGGAATCTTTTCCTGCTAACGATGTTACGATGTTGGTCGCCCGGCCAACCTCTGGCCCACCGAGGCGTCGCCACCCTGGGCCCCGCCCCGGGGTATGGCCACGGGCGGGGCCCAGGGTGCAGTCCACGGTGAACACAAGAGAGCAACACCAGTGTTGTTGTGTGCTCACACCTGACTCGTGGTCAGCCACCCTACCAACCCCCGCCGCTGTGGCGCACGTCTGGTGACCTCACGTGGACAGTGAGCAATGTTGTCATCACCAGGTCCTGCGACGGGACGTCACTGAGGACCTGCGCAGACAGTGTCGTCTGCGGACCTAACGAGGTGGGCACAGCGCAGCCTACGGGTCCTCCCCCTGCGGGTGAAATGGTCGAAATGAGACGACATAATCGCCTCATTCCCGGCTGAACTACCCTTCTGGGAACTCTCGTGTATCATTACCTCTCTCGTTCACAACACCCACCATGATATCGTCCACATCATTTACTCCCAGACGGAACGCGAAGCAAAGGACGAGAGCTGGGTGGATGTGCTACGAATGGCACCCCGGAAGAACGACGTGTCGTGTGAGGAACGACACGGCACGACGATGGAGGTGTGGCAGAGATCGAAGCAGGACCCGCACGGGCGGTCTGGGTATGGTGAGCCAGCTCGGACATATGGAGAGGATGAGCGAAGATACACGAACAGGATGAAGGTGTCAGAAGTGGAAGGGTCCCAGAAGTGAAAGGATCAGGGGTATCGGGGCCCGAACATCTGAATGGTAAGAGGCGTGCGCTGGATGAAAAAAAAAAAAATTTAAGGAATGTGGTATGTGGGGAGCGACGCGCTTCAAAATCAGGGTATAAGATGCGGTTACAGTAAACTGTGGGTACGTTTGTGAGGCTTGGCTCTGGATGGTCGGCTTTGGTATGAGCAGAGATGGTGCAGCAAGTATGGCCTGAGTCTGTTGGTTTCTGACGGTTTCTTGTGAACAATGGAACGTAAATTCAATAAAAAAAAAAGGGGGGGGGGGGGGGGAATCAGATCCAAAGTTCTCGAGGAATCAATTCGACAAAGTTTTGTTAGAAAGATCATTATGAAACATGTCTGCTGGGGAGGGAAAACGTAATGCGGGATACGGCGATGATATACAGTGGAAAGAAATATATGTAAACTACATGAACATGGCGGACCTGCTGTAGGTCTACATGACTGGATCACTTCCCAACACCACACACCCCATGACCAGTGTGGTAGAGGGGAGGGCGGTGTGGTAGAAGAGGTCACTAACCACCAAGAACCATTACACATTACAGGAAGCAGCGACCGTGTGAACCAGTAGTGGTGACCTGTCCCGACCCGGCCCCCTGCCGGCCACACTTGTCATGTAAACTGTCGTCCACGACGGGTTCAGAACCTGTACACACACCAGCACCACCAGACGTGGCGACAATATTTACCTTCTTCAGGTCAATTAGATGCAACCGCGAACATAAACCTCGCTAACGCACAAACATATTATATATATATATATATATATATATATATATATATATATATATATATATATATATATATATCATCACAACATGATTCTAAGCAATTTATATCCTATGATATCCTTACAATCATAACACACATTAATAAGAGCGACTAATTCTGAAATACGTTTAGGAACAAACACGATCAATTCTGACGTTCATTAACGAGGGCGAACAGACTTGGCAGCGATCATTATCATTAGGCAACCTTGTTGACTTGTCATGACGTGACGCAGATAAGGGTAAACCCCGGTTCCTGTGGACCGGACCTGCATTAGTTCGGGGTTATAATTCGTGAATATATTACAATACATGATGGATTATATTCCTTCCCATCCACAGGGGAATATTCACAACATACCGATGTATTTATACATAATGCAGGCTGTAGGATCCCCCTGAGCCCGACAACGTCGCACGACCCCCGAGAATCCAACATCCTGCAGGGGCGCCCACACGGCGGCATGGATAGCCGTAGGACGTCTCTCTCTCTATAAGGAGGTGGAGGTTAGCGTCCTGCTGCTGTGAGGCGGCCTCCGGGGGGAGGGGGGGGGGTACTACCCCTCCCCCCGGGGGGATAATACGCCGCCCCGCCACAGGGACCCCGGGCCTGATGACACCCCCCCCCCCCCACACACACACACACACACAACAAACAACCACCTAAGGTCAGGACATTGTTCACTAACATACCACTTTATGAAGACACTCAGAGTTTTACTGGTATTCTGTTTCTAGGGAATATATATATATATATATATATATATATATATATATATATATATATATATATATATATATATATATATATAGGTTTTAGGGAGAGAGAGAGAGAGAGAGAGAGAGAGAGAGAGAGAGAGAGAGAGAGAGAAAGAGAGAGGGCGTGTATGAGGTACCGTCTATGGTCGTAGGTGGGTGGAGGTGTCGCTCGTCAACACAGGTGTACAGGCAGAAAGTTTATACGAATTCAATTTTTTTTTTTTCAATGGTGAGCTGCGCTAGAGAGGTTCACCACGTGCACGATGGTACGACCCGTGCACGACGGTACGGCCCGTGCACGACGGTACGACCCGTGCACGACGGTACGACCCGTGCACGACGGTACGACCCGTGCACGACGGTCATACTGACGTGCTCCAGGGTAAATCATCATGGGTGATGGCTGGAGTGTTAAGTGTTCCACAGACAGACCTTCTCCAGTGGGCAGTGTTCAGTGGTAAATACTCAGCAGTACGTGTTAAGCAGTGGGGTGTTTAGTGGAAAGTGTTTACACATTTCTAAAACTAGTTTAACATGAGTGAGTCAGGTTTACCCGTAGTGTAACATACAATGACCCTCAACACGTGAGGGAGATTGTGGCATGTTGTACCTACACATAACCTTAGGATAATAACTCGTTATGATCACATGGTGCTCACTCTCCAGCAAGTGATTGGTATTAAAAAAAAATGAAAACCGAGTTAAATGACGAAATAAGATAACAGCGAATCAATCTGTGTGATTCCAGTGGTTATATGGTTGTTGTGGGGGTGTTATGTAATCTGGTTATCTTACAGGTGCCCACTGTAGTGGTGGGTAGGAACCAAGGAAGGGCAAATGTGGTAAAAAGGTTGTTAGGTGCTGGGGGGGGGGGGGTCAAGCTGCATAACTGTTATCTTCAGTTGTGCTCTGGTTGTGGTTGTATTCTGGTTGTGTATAATACACTTCTCTCAACACAGAGGAAATGGAAAGGAAAAAGAAAACAGGTTAACATTTTTTTCCAGATTAAGGAGGTTGTAATATTAGGTTACGGGATGAATACGAATTACATGAGGAAAACACCAATGATTACTGTGATTATTGGCTTGTGGGCCACACTACAGGATGCTGCCAGGGGTCAGAGCCACCAACCAGCCCAGCAGGTGAGGTTTACATCAGGTGTGTGTAGGGAAGACAAGGTAGCTGTCAGGTGTAGGGAAGACAAGGTAGCTGTCAGGTGTAGGGAAGACAAGGTAGTAACATGAGGAGTGATTCGCTCGTCAGGTAGGCTGGTATGACTACCACAAACTACCACACACATTACTGATGTATTTTTCTGGACGTTTAAAGAGCGTGGTGCGACCACAGGTGGGCCACAGGCCCTCACAAACCCGTCCAGGAGACGCTGAAACACAGCTCCAACGACCAACCTCCCTGATCAGCAAATCGTAAAAATAATAATGATAATAATAAAGTGTGTCTGGAAGTTTAAATCTGGATCAATGAAGTAACTTATTTCCTACAGAAAACCTGACAGGCAACACCACCAAGCGATTATAAAGGTATTAACAGACCAGTGACTTCATTCCCAGGATGTGGGAGGGTCGACCACTGTGATGGAGAGGTACCCACGGCTAACTACCCTTCATACCCCTCGTGGGGGAAGAAAAAAAACTGGTTTCTCTTATGTCACGATAATTATCGTATTATTATCAGTTATCATTATCATAATTGTGTTGCTATGTGATGCTGTTTTCCCGCGTCATATGAATCAAAACATCATCATCATCATTTCCGGTGGTGGCGTCGATCTAGGACTTCCAACTGCCATCAGGAGCCAATCAGAGGCCGTGTTCGCCCCCGATAGTAACTGTAGGGGGATGCCCACCCCACCTCCCCTCCCCCCCCCGCCACTATCTGGAGGGGATGGCTCTAACCACTACGTATTTGACCCCAGGTGGTACTTGACCCCAGGTGGTACTCGACCCGAGGTGGTAGTCGTACCCGTGGGACCAGGCAACAGCTGCGCCATGACCCCGCATCATGAAACCTCATGTTCTACTGAGAGGGTCGTACCGTCGTGCACTTGGGGTCGTACCGTCGTGCACTTGGGGTCGTACCGTCGTGCACTTGGGGTCGTACCGTCGTGCACGTGGGGTCGTACCGTCGTGCACGAGGGTCGTACCGTCGTGTACGAGGGTCGTATCGTCGTGCACGAGGGTCGTACCGTCGTGCACGTGGGTCGTGCCGTCGTGGTCAAGGGCCGTACCGTCGTGCACGAAGGCTTAACATGTCCACGGCTGTGGTCGTCAACAATGTGTCACACTAACAGCTGAACGACTCCAGCAAATTACTTAACTACATAATTGCAGAAGGTATACAGGAGTCCACACAGGAGAAGGTACTCACTTTCTGACCCTGATTAGTGAACTTATATCCTCGAACTTCACATAAAAACTTGCGTCTTATTCAGAAACCAATCTAAATCGCTCTTAAATGGCCAATCAAGTATTCCATTACGGATTAAAACGATTCTAATTACCTCTACACCGGTGGTGGAGGTGTGTGTGTACCTCCAGCTAATAAAGGTAATTGGTTAACCCAAAAAAAAACTTTACTGATCCTCATTACTACAGGTTCCTCTGTATTGGTGTAAGTAATTCATCCATCGTTACCGTCACTACTGTAGTTACAGATCATTCACTAAACCGTTCATCATTATGTATGGTTAGCAGGATCATCAATGCTCTATATACTGATGACCCCCACCTAATGCCATCTAATAGTCATTAGTATTCATATCACTATTAATG
Source organism: Panulirus ornatus (assembly GCF_036320965.1). Lineage (NCBI taxonomy): Eukaryota > Metazoa > Arthropoda > Malacostraca > Decapoda > Palinuridae > Panulirus > Panulirus ornatus. The sequence goes on from NC_092280.1 coordinate 29,806,630, forward strand.
ATACATGTTGATCCTAATCATGTTGACGATCATACACAAGCTTTGTAGTTCAACAAACGTTGCATAACAACAACAACAACAACAACTACAACCATTGTACAAACATACAAATGTACATACAACACTACCGGTTATGTTGTAAATGTACTGATTAAATACAACAGGCTTTTCCTATTACAGATAATTACAGGAAGAACAGTATATACTTATATATATATATATATATATATATATATATATATATATATATATATATATATATATATATATATGTTATATATAATTCATAAAATTCCTGGTTTGCAAGAAACCCAAAATAAATCACAATAAACAGATATTCCTCAGTTATGAATACCGCCGCGGGTTCCCCGCTGTAAACCACCACCAGCATAATACATAACGGGACGACAAACTACATCAAGCTGAAGCTGAAGCTTTATTTCGAAGCTTGATTTGTCTTGTCCCAAGCTGCATGATGATCCGGCTCGTTCTGCAACTAAGGGTCATCATCGGCCATACTGAGGTGTAAGTCCTTACATACCGCTAACGGCTGATTACGACGGTACGACCCTTGACCACGACGGTACGACCCTTGACCACGACGGTACGACCCTTGATCACGACGGTACGACCCTTGACCACGACGATACGACTCTTGACCACGACGGTACGACCCTTGACCACGACGGTACGACCCTTGATCACGACGGTACGACCCTTGACCACGACGGTACGACCCTTGCCCACGACGATACGACCCTTGACCACGACGGTACGACCCTTGAACACGACGGTACGACCCTTGACCACGACGGTACGACCCTTGACCACGACGGTACGATCCTTGACCACGACGGTACGACTCTTGCCCACGACGGTACGATCCTTGAGCACGACGGTACGACCCTTGACAACGACGGTACGACCCTTGACCACGACGGTACGACCCTTGACAACGACGGTACGACCCTTGACTACGACGGTACGACCCTTGAACACGACGGTACGACCCTTGACCACGACGGTACGACCCTTGACCACGACGGTACGACCCTTGAACACGACGGTACGACCCTTGAACACGACGGTACGACCCTTGAACACGACGGTACGACATCAAGTATAAAGGCCTGACCTTTAACCTGTCCCATATGGCTAGGTCAGAGGCAAGGCCATCATACCCAAGGGTCGTTCTCTCACGTAACGAGGGGTTAACAGCCAGAGGAGTCGTTTCATATCTCCGGATACGAAATTATAATGAGAGTCGTAAACATATGATTCTTGACTACGACGAAGACGAGAACCACCAGGCGTTACCATCAGGTAACGAGGACCACCAGGCGTTACCATGAGGTAACGAGGACCACCAGGCGTTACCATCAGGTAACGAGGACCACCAGGCGTTACCATCAGGTAACGAGGACCACCAGGCGTTACCATGAGGTAACGAGGACCACCAGGCGTTACCATCAGGTAACGAGGACCACCAGGCGTTACCATCAGGTAACGAGGACCACCAGGGGTTACCATCAGGTAACGAGGACCACCAGGGGTTACCATCGGGTAACGAGGACCACCAGGGGTTACCATCAGGTAACGAGGACCACCAGGGGTTACCATCAGGTAACGAGGACCACCAGGGGTTACTATCAGGTAACGAGGACCACCAGGGGTTACCATGAGGTAACGAGGACCACCAGGGGTTACCATCAGGTAACGAGGACCACCAGGCGTTACCATCAGGTAACGAGGACCACCAGGCGTTACCATCAGGTAACGAGGACCACCAGGCGTTACCATGAGGTAACGAGGACCACCAGGGGTTACCATGAGGTAACGAGGACCACCAGGCGTTACCATCAGGTAACGAGGACCACCAGGCGTTACCATGAGGTAACGAGGACCACCAGGGGTTACCATGAGGTAACGAGGACCACCAGGCGTTACCATCAGGTAACGAGGACCACCAGGCGTTACCATCAGGTAACGAGGACCACCAGGGGTTACCATGAGGTAACGAGGACCACCAGGCGTTACCATCAGGTAACGAGGACCACCAGGCGTTACCATGAGGTAACGAGGACCACCAGGGGTTACCATGAGGTAACGAGGACCACCAGGCGTTACCATGAGGTAACGAGGACCACCAGGCGTTACCATGAGGTAACGAGGACCACCAGGCGTTACCATCAGGTAACGAGGACCACCAGGCGTTACCATGAGGTAACGAGGACCACCAGGCGTTACCATCAGGTAACGAGGACCACCAGGCGTTACCATGAGGTAACGAGGACCACCAGGCGTTACCATCAGGTAACGAGGACCACCAGGCGTTACCATGAGGTAACGAGGACCACCAGGGGTTACCATGAGGTAACGAGGACCACCAGGGGTTACCATCAGGTAACGAGGACCACCAGGGGTTACCATCAGGTAACGAGGACCACCAGGAGTTACTATCAGGTAACGAGGACCACCAGGGGTTACCATCGGGTAACGAGGACCACCAGGGGTTACCATCAGGTAACGAGGACCACCAGGCGTTACCATGAGGTAACGAGGACCACCAGGCGTTACCATCAGGTAACGAGGACCACCAGGGGTTACCATCAGGTAACGAGGACCACCAGGCGTTACCATCAGGTAACGAGGACCACCAGGGGTTACCATCGGGTAACGAGGACCACCAGGGGTTACCATCAGGTAACGAGGACCACCAGGGGTTACCATCAGGTAACGAGGACCACCAGGGGTTACCATCAGGTAACACACAGCCTGGGGACCGTGGTGGTCTTCGTTACGGAGGCAAGGTACAGACGCACACAACCATCAGGCTAGGTTCATCTCAAGCCACAGTCACACACGTCGACTGTAAAATGAGTCGTTGTGACGTCATGGATGGTCATTGTCAAGTCTGGTAACGTTCCAGTACTAATGATGGTAAGTCATGTTCTCCTGATAACCATAATACAAATAATCATATCCAGGAAATCCTTATGATACGTCACTCTTCAATGCAGTACGGTCTCTCTCTGTTCCCACGCACTCACCACCACCCCACCTCCTCCGTCTAATCATCAAGCAACAGATATCCACCACGCGAAATGCTAACAAGGTAATTATCATTCTAGGCACCACGCGACCACGGGGGGGGGGGGGGAGGGAGGGGGGGGGAGGGAGGGAGGGTGGCCAGGTGACCTCCACTGGCGGAGGTTGTGGTGCCTCGCGTGACGACAACCTCTCGCTGCCCAGGCTGGCCGGACCTGACTGCCTGGACACTGTCACCCCCCCCCCCTCCGAGTGTGAAGGGGGGGGGAGGGGGAGGCACTCAGCAAGGCATGTAGGAGCAGTACAGATCTGGGCCAGACTACGAGGCGGTACAGCGCTGGGAACGTGGTCTGCTATATTGTACACCGTTAATGAGAAGTTATGGGGAGGAAAAAAAATGGAGTTCCACTTTTTGTACAATTCTCACCAACATAAAATGAGTAGTGACACCTTCAACCACACCCCATGTTCCCCCTCCCTCCCACGCCGTCAGCTGATGCCTCCAGAGACATGAATGGGCGCGCGGGTTGCTCACGCTCCGTGAGTGACTCACTCACGTAATGAGAGGTTGGGCGTCGTCCCGCTAGGTGGTGCCCGGGGCAGTGATGCCTGAGGGACGTGATGTGATGGTGGTGTCGTACGCTGGTAATGGCCCACCTCACGCACGCTTGAGGGACGTGATGCGCGGAGGTGGTGTCGCACGCTGCTAATGGCCCACCGCACGCACGCTTGTTTGGATACTTCGGAAGCAGGTGTGTACGGGCGGTTCCTCACGCGTTGGCTGATGCTTTGAGATAATAAGATACACAGTGTCATAATATCATCAGTGTTACGTGGGTATACAGTCGCCTGACAGTGGCAATGGAATTTATTCACACGTAACTGGGAAATAAACAGTAAACATACATCATGTCGCCAGTAACTGATGATATAATGAGTGGTGTCCCTCAAGGCGATATCCTGGGCCCAGTTATTTTAAGTCAGTGACGTCATAACCGTAACAAACCAAGCGTTATATGCTGATGATTTACCTTGTACGGTATGAGACGCAGAAATTACTCAGAATAATATTTTAGTTATAACAATTAGCCAGCTTAGATCTGGAGAATATACTGGATTCTACGGTGATGCGGAAAGATTAAAAAAGATTTCAGACCAGAAAATTTAAATGACAGAGACGATGATGTCATTTTAATTGGCTTGTTTGCTCGTTTACACTACAAGTCATCGCGGTCCATACATCAGGTGGTTCAAGAAAACCAAAAGTAAATAATAAGAGCATCAAAGCAGTCACTTGTAACGAGAAGTATTTGATAACTCTCTTCCTGTCCTGCACAAACAGGTACGACCAAACCAGCTCAGAAGACTTGCAGAAGAAAGAGGTGAACTGGTTACGGGTTGGAGGAGGAAGTGTACAGTAAATATGACTCTCATGTACATCAAACTGTACCTAGTTATATTCTCATACGTCAAGACACTTGTGTTTACAATGTCCCTTAATATAACATGTGCATTTCTCGTACTGCCAGGTGGTCCTAGATGGTCTAGTATTGCCAGGTGCTTCTAGATGGTCTAGTATTGCTAGGTGGTCCTAGATATAACCTAGTCTTGTCTAATATTCGTAAATATAATCAGGTTTGGAGAGAGAGTGTACTTGTAAGAACACAGTTACTGCTGAGCGCAAGTCTGTTTACAACAATTTCAATAAAAAAAAAAGTTTTAAGAAAACTTTAATTTCCATTTCAGCTGAAACAGAAAACAGACATAAGGTTTGTACAGTTCTGGATCTTCCTCGTGATGTTGGCCTGGCATAACCACTCACAGATAATACTAGACCACAAGGAGGACGAACAGATGAGCAGAATTTACTGTGACATTAATAATCTAATTTTTTTTTTCAGTATTTACAAACTTCTAGTTATCCCTTGTTGGTGTGTGATGTTACCTGCTCAATGTCTTTATCACTTTGCCGGACCAGCTATGCAATGTAGGTCATATGTCATATGCAGAGTGTCACATGTAGTGTTACAATCAGCCTTAATACCTGGAGAAGGTGTTAACGATAGCTCGGTTGATGGATACACATGGAAGATGACGTCCTTCATAACCCTGCCAGCTGATAGGCCTCAACCTCAACCAACCAACAACCAATCATATCTTCTCTGAGCATCACACGGGCCATGTGTGAACCACGGCCGTGTTAATTACACCGTGTGTTGTTGTTGTTGTTGTTCTTCCTCCATATTGGATGTTACCATAATTTTACAATGAATTCTATATCCCATAATTGTCTGTGTTGAGCGTAGCAACCCTAACTACTATAGTAACCAATGACGGAAGGTGAGCCCTAACCATCCAAGCCCTCACCAACCATCCAGACATAACTACCCACCAACCCTACACCATCCAAGCCCTAACTACCTATCCCTGCCCTAAATAACCATTCCAGCCCTAACCACCTACCCCAGCCCTATCTTACCACCCTAGCCCTAACTGCCCAGAGCCGTACGTAACCCGGCAGGCCAACTGCCCCGCCTACCGGCCTCAAATTACCGTGGCCCCTGACGCAGTCCACCCAGCGCCCCGCCTGACACTCCCATGAATATCATTAACACAGGCAATCATTCTTTGAGGCCACCCCCTCCCCCCCACGGTACGCTACAGTAATGGTAAGTTACAGTTACTAAAAAAATGATTCCCTTATATCACGTTGCTTCATTACTGCTACTACTAATGATAATGATCATCATCATTACTGCTACTACTAATGATAATGATCATCATCATTACTGCTACTACTAATGATAATGATCATCATTATCTGGAAAGATTACTTAAGGAATTCTGATGATTTCCACCCACGAATGTTGACCGGAATTCCCTCCCTCCTATAGGGGTAGGGACCCGCTGGCCACCACGACACGATATCGTGTCTCCAACTTGTCATCAGCAAAGACCACTGTGGGGCAACGGAAGGTCAGCTACACGAGCTAGTGGTCAGTGTCAGCCGGGTGAAGGTCAACCACAGTACACAGGCTAACCAACACGGCAACAGCTCGTCTCTAGATACAACAATTCAAATATTTGTCCAAATAATAATAATAATAACAATAAACTTGATTCTTGATAAATGTTTGAAGTAGTGTTAAAAGTTAAGCCTTGACCCCAGTCATAATGGGCTACCCCAGGCGACCCTACTCAATTACCTATTTACTAGTTACCTTTCCACTTTTGTACTCAATTATTCTTACATGTATCCACCCCCGGGCTGTTTTCTACTTAATACACCCCACAGAAAATACGGTTTCAGGAGGGGCATTTCTATTTATGAATCTCTCTGTCTCTCTCTCGTGTTCCTCCATTTGGTTAACACGTACCTGAGGGTGTGTGTGTGTGTGTGTACTCCCCACACATGAACGTTCAGCTTCTGGTAAATGGTGAGTCCCACATCTGGCACAGATCCAACGATGATGACGCTACCTACAATCACAGAAAGGTCCTGGGTGTTGCTGGCTGACGGAACACCTACCCACCCACCTACCTAACCTACCCATCCACCTACCTACTCACCTACCTACGACGAGGTTCCTCCCTGAGGAAAGGCTAGCGCGTAGCGCTCACGGTTACCACTGCTGGGTTTCTCTGCAGCCACACTGGTTGCACTGCTGTCAATCCTGCGTTCATCTTGGAACTGCTCTGAGCCGATTATCAGGCCTCCCTCTGACTGTTTGCGTGTCTGTTCCAATTATGATTCATTTCACGCGATGGCACGTTCAACAGCCTTTTACCATTTACCTCAGAGAGAGAGAGAGAGAGAGAGAGAGAGAGAGAGAGAGAGAGAGAGAGAGAGAGAGAGAGAGAGAGAGAGAGAGAGAGAGAGATTCAGTCATGGCATCCGTTGCTTGGGGCTGGTGGTGTAGTGCACGTCATCTCGCCCACAGGAACAATAAAATACAAAATCACATTTATTCCCCGGGTGAATCAGGCAACCCGTGATCTGGCTGCCCATCTCTGTATGACGACTCCTGCCACCTACCATCACGTGGCAGACGGTGGCAGAGTGACAGATGATCCTCTGGCACGGGGGAGACGAACAGTACGAGCCGCAGAAGGTGAAGGTGGGGCAGGTATAACAGGGGTAAGAGTTAGCTGGGTGTTATATCGGGGGAGGAGGTAACCTCTTTGTTTACAAGGTTAGCGTTGCAAATGTTGTACCTGTTCTGGGCCAAGACCTTCCCACCACCACCAAGCCCTTGCCCAACTACCCCATGTTACGCAACCGTAATAACCACTGTGTACAACAGCTGTTTTAATTATTGTCATCAGGCTCGTCACTGCAGAGGAACACGTTAAGTATGGTGAGGGAACAGGTTAAGGACCAGCGCTTGGCAGACTTGCCAGCGGTACATAAGAGGTCAGTGACAAAGCTAATCATCCTGACTTTATATATATATATATATACATATATATATATATATATATATATATATATATATATATATATATATATATATATATATATATACACTGACAGAAAAAGATATGCCAACAAAAACGGAACGTCATGTAACTTCAACAACCCCTTAACACACAGGGCCACACATAATCAAGCAAGACAAGCATTCAGTACCGCGTGTACGAGAGAAGGTGTCATGCAGACAGGAGCAGCGTCAGCAGTGTTATTGAAGTATTTGTAATGAGCCGCCCGCCAGCACCCATCGCGTCCCCACTACCGGCAGCCATTACTGTCAGCGCGCACCCTAATCTTCCCAGGCCTTTATTTTCTCGCCTCTGTCATATACTCGGTCGCCAACCGCTGAAATACTGTCATTTTGTCTCGTCAAGTAAAACTGGGAGCGTCATCGGTTAGGATAATACCCATTTCAGCGAGAGGAAAGAAAAATAAATATTTTACCAGAGTTAGATGGTAGTGCGTGATGCTGAGCGGCCGCGGGGCAACGTGTGTAAAATTCAAGGGTTGATCCTTGTGTCTCGAGGCGTCGTGTTGACGGTTCTTGGTTCAGTGACCAGCCCCGCCAACACAACCACCACAGTGTATTAACCGCATACAGTAGCTAACCTTTCAGCCAGGAGTCTACGCCATTACAGGTATTACTACAGTAACACAAAACACACCACGACCAGGGAAGCTTATAACTGGCCATGTTCCAAGTTAGTCCTCAATTCATCTAGTACATTAACGTCAAGTTTCTTTGAACATTTGTTCAAAACTCAAGTTTCTTGAAAAGTACAGCGAGCTAGTATGGTATTCAACCTTAAAAAAGATATAATCTAAACACGCATAAAGAACAGTTCATCTCTTTGTAATGTTAAGTATACTAGTCGAGATGAACTAACCTCAAGATGTCGTTGACCCCTAAGTAGGGAAGAATAAATCTGACGACCTCACGTCGGTCAACGTACACGTTGCTCACCCAGCTACCGCCATGTTTTGTTTACATTGCTACCAAATGAATACATTCAATCTGGATCTAAAAACGGTTTTAATATTGTCAAACCTACTCCATTGACTTTCCTCAGAAATACATTTAATTTTGAAGTTAAAGAACATAGGTGAACTATCAATATGTAAAATTTCATTAGTCGTGTATAATTCAAAGGTCATACCAGGAAAAAAAGTCATACATTTTTCAGTTTCTTTTCTTTAGCTGTTGAGTCAAAAATTATAACGAATCATTTACTTTAAGACTCTAATGCGTACTTCAATAACATTCTTTTCCCAAATGTAGATATTTGAACTGGAACTGTAAACCATCGTCAAATCTTAGTTTGCAAAACGTGATCTTTGCTCTTTCGATGCAGCCAAGAATAGCTCCACAAACGGCTTAGTCTCGCCATTCAACTTCACACAAACCAATGTAAGTACACCACTTCATATAAGAGTTCAGAATCACCTACTACCAACTAAAGTCATCGTACATCCCAGCTTGAAGTATCGTACTAACTGGTTTATCGTTCTCAAGGAAAGGGGTGTCGAACCCTTGTTTATCATATACGAGAGTAAAAGCATCACACTCACTAGTGTATCGTATTCCCTGGTTCATCGTTCATTAGCAAAAGTTTCGTTCTCGTTGGTTTATCGTTCACATGTAAGGGTATCGGACTCGTCGGTTTATCGGTCAAAAGGGTAGAAGTATCGTGCTCTTCGGATACGTTGGTTTGTCGTTCACAAAGTAAAATTAACGTACCGTTATACAAGACTAGGATGTTCTCGACCTAATAAATTTACAAACTAAGTAATCACTTGGTTAATGTAGACGTATGCTTCCATGAACCGCTCGTTACGACATACAGCTAACAATGTTCATTCAACGTACTGGCTGTTACCGTAATTGGTCATTAATATACTTACGGTATTAATGCGCTCGTTTGGTTTATTCATACCCGGGTCAAATGAGCGTTCTCGCAGAGGTATCGCATCCACGAGATTATTACACTTGTCTAACAAAGCTATCGCCGGCCATGGTGATTCAAATTTTACACATTAAATAACCATATTAGATGAGTTGAGCAATCACGAGATTATCATGTTATCTTATCATGCTCGGAAGATTATCTCATTCACTAGAATATCTCTGGAATAAACGAGGCTAAATTATTTCGGTTATCACCGGCTAAAATTATCGTACCCGAGAATAAATTAAAATACATGCTATTGCGGTACTTTCATGTTTACCACCGTAATCACTACATACCCAAGCAAACGAAGTTCAATTTTCGGACCCAGATCACCTTTACCATAAGATAAATTACTGCAATTTTCAAATTACTATCGTACCCGTGAGATTACCATATCACAAGTTATTAACGCACTCATGAAATTATTAGCTGCCCCACTTAAAGAGGTTAGATGCTACCTCTAATTTAATGTTATCCAAATCGCCAAGCGACACTACTGCCCTCTGCCTTATCAGAATTACAAAGCTGTTATCACAGTATCAAACTATTGTACTCTGAAGGTTAAGTTATCGTACTCCCAAAGCTAAGCATCGCGCCCAGGGAACAAAGACTGATTTAAAGGCCAACTCGGACCAAAAATACCTCCTACGCCAGCCAACGACCTCCCGCCTCGCTGCCTGTACCTGCTACAACAACCAATGAATTCTCGCCTTGCTGGCCTCACTTTCCATGCCAGCCATTGAGCAATCACCTCGCTGCCTGTTCTTCCTTTGTTAGCCAATCAACTCGCTCTTGCTTTGCGCCTGCAACTCCTACACTAACCAATGAAGTAGTCTCGTTGCTTGTATCCCCTAAGCCCGCCAATGAGGTCGTGTTTGTTGCATGCGTTATATAAGCGCACCAATCAGCTTCCATCTTGCTGCCTGCATCTCCTACGCCAGCCAATCAGCTCTCACCTTTCATCCACCTACATGACCGGACCCCGTAACACCACTTTCTTCCCCCAACTCCCCAGCTACTGTCCCTGCCACATGCCTCACACCAGATGAAAGTTTACCACCACCTCCACCCGATGAAAAAGTAAACCAATCTTCTGGAATTCATGTCGGCGATAATTTGCCTCGTATATGATGGTGGTTTCTAGACCTCCTGCCCTCGATTAGTTTACCTCTGCATGAAATCAGAAAAATTACCATTTTAAGTTATGATCAGTTTACCTTTCATATAAAATCAGAGCAATTTCAGATGATGATATCATCAGAGGACAGCACAGTGTACCTTGCACAACAGTTCACTTACGATGAAAAGTGGCTAACCATCCTCACTTATAACGAAGCTTTTACACTTGTGGATAACGATTAATCTACTTAGAATTCAATTTTTACGGAAACTGGACAGTTTAAGCAACATCGGCTTGCCCTACAACCCATCTCCTACATATAAGCGATCATAACACAGCTCTATGGTCTAGCATAGATGGCTAGTGGCACGAACATAGCTCTAAAAAATAGATTTTACACCTGTGACCATTATTTTACTCTCCAATATATTCTGTGCATTCAGTAATTCAAGAAAAGCATACAAACACAAACTGATATAAAACACATCAAAAATCCCCGTCCACGTCAACACACACACACACACACACACACATCCAGTAATATTAACCTGTGTCATTCATGGCCGACGGTTCTGACCATGAAAAACTAGGATGAGAGCGAGTCATGAGAGATGTACACCAACCAACCAGTCAGCTGGCAAGTGAGCATTAAGTGATGCTGGAGGGTTGTGTGGTAAGGGGATTTCCACACACTTTACTTCCATCCCACTCATAAGGACGTCCCCATGCGAGGAGGAGGAAGCAATGAGTAACTAGTATTCGTAGTCAGCGTCTTGCCCAACATCTTCCTGGAATTAATGTCGCAGAGAATTGAAACTATGATCCTGGAAAACCCAGGTCCTATTAATAAAATACAAGTTTTATTACTTACCTTCTCTTCAATTGAGTTCATTACACATGTAGTACAGTAAGTAGGTAAATATGTACTCCTCTGAATATAAATTAAGCTTGCCTTTCTGAGGTCGACATAAACATAAACAATATTGCTGTATTTCTTGATCAAGCAACTAGTTCAACAGTTGCAGAGTGTCGTCTGCCTCCGAAATTCTATCAGTTATTTCAAACGATATATATATATATATATATATATATATATATATATATATATATATATATATATATATATATATATATATATAGCAAGAACGTTTGTTATTAGTTAGAATTAACGACTCAGACCACACTAAGCAGCGACTGAACGAGTTGCTTGATCAAGAAATACAGCAATATTGTTTATGTTTATGTCGACCTCAGAAAAGCATGCTTAATCTATATTCAGAGGAGTACATATTTACCTACTTACTGTACTACATGTGTAATGACCACAAGTGAAGAGAAGGTATTTAACTTTAATTCTTGGAAAAAAAAAAAAAAAAAAAAAAAAAAAAATATATATATATATATATATATATATATATATATATATATATATATATATATATATATATAGTAGTTAGCCTAAGCTATATATCAATTCTATAGACCAACTCCTACAGAAGGATGAACAGCTGGGTTGACTGTGAGCCGACTGGCGTAACCTTATCAATCATGGTCCTAGTTCATACCAACACGTATCACTATGCCTAATTCAAAGCTTTGTTCAATATACGCAATACGCTTTGACTTCTTGATATACGCAGTAAGCTTTGACCTCTCGAAATAAATAAAAGGCGAGTGGGAGAGGTTTCCTGGGATCTCCAGCCATGATAATGCCCAGCAACCAACCCTCGGGGGAGTGGATGCCAGACGTTGTTGTTGTTATTGTCTCACAGACCCGGCCAGTTAGCTGAGTCATAATTACTCTTGACTTTACCTCGAAGCTCAGGTAGTTAGTGGCTAATGTGTGGTTGTTGAGCGGTGACCCGGAGCGTGCCTGCCTCCACAGTGGTGTGGGGTCACAACACAACACAACACGTCTTCATGAGCGCTGCCGAGTGTTCCGGGTATTTACCCTGCCTGATGGCGATGGGGGCCGGGTGCTGGTCGGTGGGTGACCAGGGAGTTGAGCGCCTCTTGCAAGGAGGGATAAGCATGAGGGATGATCTTGCATGCTCTTCTCTGTACACTTTCTAGTAGTTCACTGTGGTGTGGTGGGGAGGGAGGAAGACCAGGCAGTGGGGGAGGCAGGCAGGCAGGCGGGTGGAGGGAGGGTCTGGGGAGAACAAAGGTTGTGCAGATGTTCTTGAGTTCAGGTGGAGGGAGTCCCAAGTTCCTCCAGTCTACGGTGAATGTAGAGACGGGGTAGCTGGAGGATCTGATGATGGCGCTGACCTGCTCCTTCCACCTTAGTTTACCTTCCAAAGTGACAGGTGAGGGACTGGAAGGTGCAGGTGGCCCCTGGGAAGTGTACAGCCTGTAGGACGCTACAGGTGAGGGACTGGAAGGTGCAGGTGGCCCCTGGGAAGTGTACAGCCTGTAGGACGCTACAGGTGAGGGACTGGAAGGTGCAGGTGGCCCCTGGGAAGTGTACAGCCTGTAGGACGCTACAAGTGAGGGACTGGAAGGTGCAGGTGGCCCCTGGGAAGTGTACTCACAGGTTGACGGCGCCCATTGAGGAAGCCTGCAAGCCGTGGAATGAGACTCCACACGAGCCCAAGGTTGATGTCTTTAGTGATGACTGTGTTATGACCCACTAGGTCGACAGCTGTGGTGAGGCCAACCACGGTGGCGGCCACACAGGTCCCGCGTCTCCCGAACCTGCCACAGACGAAGTCCAGGAAGCTGACGAGCCAGTCAGTGACGGAGGAGGTCTTCATATGACCCTACTGGTGAATCTTTCGTCCGGCCTGATGAGCGCGCGCGCGCGTGCGTGTGTGTCTAACTCCACCTCATCAAGCAAGTATCTGCTGACGCTGACAGCCTCATCCTGGCCTGATCCTGGGCCCTGAGCGTCAGCCCACCTCAGACAGCAGATGTTCCTTCCATTCAGTCATGTCAACTACTGGGCGGTGACCTCAGCAGGGCAGAGGTCAAGCAAGGTCGCGCACAAGGGTCAGTGAAAAGTGACCTGGCGCGCTATTCCCACGCCTTCCCTGACCATCAGGAACTGCTTACCTCTCTAACCACGACGGCACGGCCCTTGAGCACGACGGTACGGCCCTTGAGCACGACGATACGGCCCTTGAGCACGACGGTACGGCCCTTGAGCACGACGGTACGGCCCTTGAGCACGACGGCACGGCCCTTGAGCACGACGGTACGGCCCTTGAGCACGACGATACGGCCCTTGAGCACGACGGTACGGCCCTTGAGCACGACAGTACGGCCCTTGAGCACGACGGTACGGCCCTTGAGCACGACGGTACGGCACTTGAGCACGACGGTACAAATCCTTGGGTACAACGGCCTGACCCTTGACCTGACCTTTCTTCTTATGGGTTAGATCAAAACCCAAACATATCATAAAAAAGGGTCACACCATCGTTCACATGGCTCGTACCGTCGTGCTCCCGGGTCGTGCGTCCGTGCTACCAGGCCGTGCGTTCGTGCTCCCAGGTCGTGTGTTCGTGCTCCCGGGACGTGCGTTCGTGCTCACGTGGGTCTAAACCCAGGTGGTGACCAGAGCTGAGGAAGCTTCCTCCTCCTCAACACTGACCTCAGCAACGGTCACTTCTGTGAACTGGTGACGTCACCAGTCGTCAAATGGCATAACAACATCTGTGACGGATGAAGCGTCACGCTGGCTGCCACAGTGACGCTATATATATATATATATATATAGGGGATAGGGGAGAAAGAATACTTCCCACGTATTCCCTGCGTGTCGTAGAAGGCGACTAAAAGGGGAGGGAGCGGGTGGCTGGAAATCCTCCCCTCTCGTTTTTTTTTAATTTTCCAAAAGAAGGAACAGAGAAGGGGGCCAGGTGAGGATTTTCCCTCTAAGGCCCAGTCCTCTGTTCTTAATGCTACCTCGCAAATGCGGGAAATGGCGAATCGTATGAAAAAAAAAAAAAAAAAAAATATATATATATATATATATATATATATATATATATATATATATATATATATATATATATATATTGAGAATATTCGCGATATTCGGTAAATAACAATAGTATTAAGGATATCGTCGTCTTGAGCCTAAGATGAACACTTCTCACCAGTTCAAGTATTCAATGATAACATCAAATCCAGAATATCTGGCCAGACATGCAAGACGGACCCCAGGCCGCCGTAACAACATGGCGTACACTTTTAACAGAATATTCCTCTTTTTTTTCCAGGTCTAATGCTGGGAGGGATATATGCAGCTAGGTGGTATAACTGGCAATGACAACCATGAGAAGACAGAAGACAAAGTAAAAAAGAAATACACAACATAAATCAGAGAAAATATGAATCAATGAGAAATATAATAATGATGACCTATTACAAAATCAACGAAGCAGCAAAGGTAATTAAGTCATTACACAGGAAGGTAATTAAGTCATTACAAAGTAATTGTTTAGTACATTACCTATACTGCCGCTAAGGGAGATGGTGTTTCCTAGTGGCTAAGGATGGGATAGACCATCCACTGATGTGACAGACCATCCACTGATGGGATAGACCATCCACTGATGTGACAGACCATCCACTGATGTAACAGACCATCCACTGATGTGACAGACCATCCACTGATGGGATAGACCATCCACTGATGGGATAGACCATTCACTGATGTGACAGACCATCCACTGATGGGATAGACCATCCACTGATGTGACAGACCATCCACTGATGTGACAGACCATCCACTGATGGGATAGACCATCCACTGATGTGACAGACCATCCACTGATGGGATAGACCATCCACTGATGTGACAGACCATCCACTGATAGCAGAGGCCAGCTTACCTTCTGAAAGATGGAAGTATGGATTATGTTAGACAGGTAACGTATGGGTCAACACATACACACACGGTAACGTGGTACAATAGTTTCAGACGACACGGGACAAATTATACAGTGGTTAACTAATCTGGGATCAAGAAGCAAACTAGAAAATTTGCCCGTAAACCCCCGTGGTACGACCCTTAACACAACGGAACGACCCATAAGCACGACCCTCGGGTATAATGGAACTAGCCTTTGACCTGACCCTTAAGGTTATGCTGCAGGGGTCAATGTTAGTTAGCTGGTAAACGTTACTTATATATGTATGTTACTTTATATTAGGATAGTGGGTGGAGAGGGGGCTGGGAACAAGCGAGTAATCTACCGAAAAATTATATTCACAAAAAAAATTAGAAAGATATATAATACATAAAATCGATTTTGTTGTATATAATAATAATAATAATAATAATAATAATAACAATAATAATGAATTAATCAAATGATACTACTACGACTACTACTACTACTAATAAATTAATCCTATAAATGGAGTTATGCCTTTTTTCCATGATAATACCAGCAGCTATCAAAAATATCAAAATTCATCTGTTGCAATATCATCCAACATGGCAGTAAAAATATGCACACAAAACTCTTATGAACCAGTAACCTTTCAGTAATACGCAAATTCAAAGTATTAAAAACGAACAAGCTTCGAAAAAATAAAACAAAATTTTTAATATTTTCAGATAAACGAATATTTAACAACAAATGCGCAGATGAAACTGTGAACACCCGTAGCAATCTCGGCCTCTCACGGTAATGGGTTCCCTCAGGGCCTTGTCCCTGTCCCGCTAGTTTTTATATGTGGAGTCGACACTAATGTTACCCGAGCCAGTTTCACGGCATTATCACCATCACCCGGCCCTTCTCACACGCTACTCCAATCATGGCGGTACGTGGCAACATTCTAATGATCTCATACATCGTATAATTTACGGCCATATCGTATGGAAGGCCATAACATCCGGTACAATGATACAGATTTTTAAAAAATGCATCTTACAAGAAGAGATGGAGGCCAATAATGCTACGGGCGTGTGATTTTTATCATGTAATGATAATTACGCAAGGGGCTAACTGGAAACTCTCACCAACCGTAAAAAGGTGGAGTACCGAGACGAAACGAATGCACGGAACAGTCAAACGAGCATCTATCAGGAAATTACGGGGAAAAATATAAGCGAAAAATCACGACAGGGTTAATGCCCGCTTATACTATGTACCCAGAGAACAATAAATGCTGACAAAAGAATTATCTTGTTTTTTTTTATCTCACTATCGATATAACGCATGTACTGAAATGTACAATTTGTTGTTGACAAATGTTGGTGAGAACAAAAGCGGTCTATATCACTTAATTGGAATTTAGTAATAAAAACGATCAAAAAAGTGTTCTAAGAAATCTGAACAAATCACAACTCGATAGATTAATTGCGTAGAAAGGTTTCGCTGAATTTCAAGCTGAATATCAGCAGTCTGGACACAAAAAAAATTAAGACTTAAATCCATTCAGCACGACGGTACGACCCTTCAACATCACGGTACGACCTCTGACGGCACGATCCTACGGCCCTTTAGCCTGACCATTAAAGGTCAGATAACATGAGGTCGTACTGTCATGATCATCGACTTACATAGACCCATTAAGACAGCAAACGAACAGACAGACGGACAGACACCACAGACTTAATGGATCGGCGGAGCCAATGACACAGTCAGTTAAGCTGGATTACGTAACCTGGAATGAATTATTTCGATTATTTCGGCAACGTGCGACTTGGTTACGTGAGAGAGAGAGAGAGAGAGAGAGAGAGAGAGAGAGAGAGAGAGAGAGAGAGAGAGAGAGAGAGAGAGAGAGACGGGGATGGGGAGGGCTGCTTCATTCCACATGCATCCAATATTGTGTTGTTGATTTACAATTCATTACCACATACGTAGAGCCGGAATGTTGCACTTCAGCAAGCAAGCAAATTGCAGACTTCTCCACGCAAGCAAGAAATCAACAACATACACAGACATCTTCAACCCTGTTGGACACGGCGGTACGACCACTGGACACCACGGTACGACCCTTGATCATGATCGTACGCTTCTTGAGCACGACCCTTCCACATGAGGGCCTGGCCTTAGAGGTCAGGTCAAAGTCCACGCCACACTACCCAAAGGTCTTACCGTCGTGCTCAGAGGGGGTCAGATATACGTAGTGGACCTGTGGAGCACGCGTCTGCGCAGGACGACCTGACGACCTTCCCTAAGGTGATACATGTCGTTCAGGTCGTCCGGACGAACACCTCAGGTGTGTGTTATTAGCCTCAACAGACATAGAGAGAGAGAGGGAGAGAGAGAGAGAGAGAGAGAGAGAGAGAGAGAGAGAGAGAGAGAGAGAGAGAGAGAGAGAGAGAGAGAGACTAACTCGTGTCTTTGGTGTTATCAGAAGATGTGGGGTTCCACATGTCTTTGTTGACGTCGAGGTGATAAGACGTCGTGTCTTCTGTCCTTGTTATCATTATGACGAAGAAGTGGTCGTTGCTGTCGTGTTGAACGAGCCAGGTGTCGTGTTGTCGTCGTAACCCGAGGGTTGTAGAGCGCTTCCCTGTCGTGGGACTCAGCACAACTGAGCATTGTCGTTGCCGGTTGATGAGGTCACGTCCTTGTTGTCGTCGTTCTTGTCGTGTCATCAGAGCAGGTGTCGCTGTGGCCAGGATGTGTCGTGTCATCTTCGCGATCATCACGACAGACTTGACCGAGGTGGTGGAAGGGGGAGGGGGGGGGGTCGTCCCTGTCGTGGCACGAAGCCCAGAGGTCGTCTTCAACAGCAGACACGCGTTTGGTACCGGTCGTCTTCGCCAGACAGGTGTGTTACCTGTTCTGCCTTCCTTAACAACGGGAACAATCGACTCCTAACAATCCACTCCACTACGGCCCCACATGGGTTAACACAACACGTCCACAACATGTTATACTTTGTTTCCACAAGTTATTCTCCACGTGGCTAACCATCTCACCGAGTCTCACAACCTTCGCCGGAGTGGCAACCTGTAGACGACCCACAAACCACAACGTCTGATCCACTCAACCCTGGTTCGATCCCTGGTGCGGGCAGACGACGGCGCACAGCTCACCCAGCTGTTCATCACAGTTATTCTCCAAATCCACAAGATGAACAGGAAAAGTACGACGATAAACCATGACTCCGGAGTGAGCCAACATATCCTGGGGTCCAAGCGTTCTACACAGAACCAATATTATGTATCGTGGCGACAATAACCAGAGACGTCATCAATAATTCCCACACCTCCCACGTCCCCAGCAGCACCCCTGTGTTATCTCTTACTACCCCGTCGTCCCAGTGGACACCTGGAGGCGTAGTAGGTCTATTTTTTCTTACTATCATTCGACTGATTGTGGCTAGACTTCCGCGTTCGTGGTCAGGGGAGACCCAGGCTCCGTCCGTCCACATAATATCGTAAACGCACGAGTGCATCATTTTAAGAGACTTCTCCATAAACTTGTTTACTTAACACCTGCCGTCATATTAATGACTAATTCTAAAACGACTTCCAAGTCTAATCTCTCCCGTACGACCAACAAGTCAAAGCCTGTGCTATTCCTCACACCCTCCGAAAGACGTAACTTACCTTTAAATGGCACAGATCCTCACCCCTGAATGCCATACACACACAACAGACCTTACCAGCACATTTCCCACATCCCTCCACACTACGTTGCTCGTCTTGTCCCGCACCATCTACCACCATCAACCATATCACCACACCCTCACATACACAATAAAAACATTACTATATATATATATATATATATATATATATATATATATATATATATATATATATATATATTCTTTTTTTCATACTATTCGCCATTTCCCGCATTAGCGAGGTAGCGTTAAGAACAGAGGACTGGGCCTTCGAGTAAATATCCTCACCTGACCCCCTTCTCTGTTCCTTCTTTTGGAATATATATATATATATATATATATATATATATATATATATATATATATATATATATATATATATATTCCCTAGAGATTGCCTCACACTACCTCTCTCTCTCTCTCTCTCTCTCTCTCTCTCTCTCTCTCTCTCTCTCTCTCTCTCTCTCTCTAAGATTTAGAAATCCATCTCGAAGCAAAATTTCATTTTCAAATGTTAGAAGAACTTCTCGTCCCCACAATAGCAGGTGAATGCAGCCCACTGACCTTTACATGAAAAAGTTATATATTAAGAAAAAAATAAAAGTGACGTATGTTTACATCAGCTAACGAGTCTGGATGACATTTTGTAAAAAGAAGTTTAGAACAAAATGACGAAGTTTACCGGCGGGTACAACAACACACACGTTCTTAGCTTCAGCTATAACGGCAGCAGCCAAAGCTAAAACGGCAAAATAGAAGGGGGTGGGGGGTGGGGGGCCTTAAGATAGTTAGGAACCATCATACATCCTGGGTCGGGAGTGAGGCTACACCCATCTGTCTCACATAAGCTAACTTCCTGGACCGTCTTAACGTCTCGTGTCCTCAGGTTCGTTCCTGTCTTCACACACTGCTATAACAATCTTGTTATAACCAACAACATGTTCCCTCCCACAACTATGACCTGATTATGACCAACAACATGTTCCCTCCAACAACTATGACCTCACTTTTAAAATGCATTTTTTTTCAAATTTTTACATTACTTTTTTTTTTTTCCTCTTTAAGCTTGCACTTAATCAGGACCTTCCTCTACCAACAACCTTATATATATCTATATATATATATA
The DNA here is from genome assembly GCF_036320965.1 of Panulirus ornatus. Classification (NCBI taxonomy): domain Eukaryota; kingdom Metazoa; phylum Arthropoda; class Malacostraca; order Decapoda; family Palinuridae; genus Panulirus; species Panulirus ornatus. Next base: position 29,826,888 of record NC_092280.1, read on the forward strand.
TATATATATATATATATATATATATATATATATATATATATATGTGTGTGTGTGTGTGTGTGTGTGTGTGTGTGTGCTACCGGACTCCACCTACGTGTAGTTACTTCGCGAATTACACACACACACACACTTCACTAGGAATAGATGCAGTACCGTTGTAGGTGAAGACTGTGTCCCAGATTAAACATCAGGTATATACCTGACACTTCCAAGTACAATGACTCATACGTATATACAACATCAATATTCAGATTTATTATGCCGGTCAGGTGTCATCCTTCTTGTAGAATAAATTCGTTCAGAAAATAAATATAATCAGGTAAAAAACAAATAAATAAATCCAGCATGTTTTGAATGAAAGAACTGTGTACATGAAAGTTTTGTTTCGGGCATGAATGATGAGAAGCCAACAACCAAATATCACCTGACCATGTTGAGGATAACTACGGCAAACAGCTGCTCCCACAACACGAGTCACTCATGCAGGGAGGAAATATGGGGAAAAAAATCACCATATGATCAGAGAGAGAGAGAGAGAGAGAGAGAGAGAGAGAGAGAGAGAGAGCCAAGGCCAGATCCGTACAATTTTTCCCACATCATTACTACACAGAGTAGCTAATATGATTGTTCCTACAATGATATTTGTTCACTCACAAATTACGTCAAAACACACAAATGTTGCTATGGACAAATCAATATGAAATTTGTAACGTAAACTTAAAACTATTATCTTTACAAGTGGGTAACCTGTATGTCCCACATCTTGTGACCTATTTACCACAGTGACACTGGTTCTGCAATGTCTCTGATAACTATCTTCCTAGCAATCATGCATGGTTAAGGAACCAAGTAATGAATTGGAGTTATGCAGAACTAGGAGAGAGCTGAGCGTGAATGCTAGGGTTGGCAAGTGGCCAACGAAGATGAGAAATACTGAATTCATTTACAAATATTTACACATAGAGAATCTGGTCTGTGTAAACGGTGGCAAGTATAGCACGAAATCGGAATATGATCAGTCATGTTTCTGAAAAGATTTCTCGCCTCAAGAAAATGGAGGTAAACATTGAGGAACGGGATTTTAGCTCTGTAAAAACCAGTTCCGTCAGAGCCTAACCTTAATGTGGGACTCCTGTGTTTGTATATACACATCCACGGTGGGTATGAATGTGTATAGGGCCACCTATGGCATACAGGGGGCCACTGTGACCCAACAATATGCACTAAAGACAACGCTCAGGCATCACCTGCATTCCACTCTCCCTCCCACACTCACCTAGACATGCGCTCAAGGCTTCGTCCATGACTAAAGGATCCATAATTGACATATTCCACACGGCAGGCAACTTAACGGGGCTAATAACTCCATGGATAAGCGCACATAGCAACACTATAATACAACACACACCAGGCGCGCCACTGGTTCCCACAATACTGATTCGCCTCTCGCGGCGAGACCTGGCCTCTGCCTCTGGCCAGCACTGGTGATTACGTAGGCAAGGATGCCCGTCTCCACCACCGCCCACCACTGACCTCTCTCTTAATTCCATCCCATGGCAGCCCTTCCTCCTCCTCACCTTGCTTAATGTGAAAAACAAATACACACAGATTATGCCATACGTTCAAGAAATATGCGGCGTGAGAAATCTCATGCAATACCTGGGTATAGATAATATATCTCGCTGCTTCTGGGTATTAGTGCGCGACTGACTCAACAGATGGCAGGACAGTACACGCCGAGGTTGCCTGGGTGTGTTCCTGATGACATTGGCTAAACCAACAGATACGAGGCTTATTATCCACATTCAAATATATATATATATATATATATATATATATATATATATATATATATATATATATATATATATAACCATAAGTAAGTATCCAAACCCGTTCTTAGACTCGTTACAGCGGCTATAATGGTTCTCTGCATTGTATGAGTCATGTTATTTATGAGAGTGACGTGAGAACAGAAGGGAAAGATCTTGTACGAAATCATTTCTGTTAAAGACATAGAGAAATGACGATACATAGTGCGTTGTGAGCGCGTTCCACTCCACTGTTGTTTACAGACAAGTTGACGTTAAAAACAAGTTGTGTTTTAATCTTATCACAACGAGTACCGCACAGATAAGAGACAATGATTCAGCGAGGCGGCCCGGTGTGTTGTGGTGCCATCCTAAGATAATCCTTTGCCTTCCCTATATACACACAGGTTACCTTGATCACCTTATATACACAGATTACCTTGATCACCTTATATACACAAAGGTTACCTTCATCACCCTCTATACACAGAGATTACCTTGATCACCTTCAACATAATTCTTATATGTATAACCTTACTTAAATCATTGTCTTTTCCCTACTCATTTAACCTGATAATTTTGAGGAAACAACCTATGTTGTACGATGCACAACACATTACTGTATTGAATAGGATAATGCGATGATAGTTGTGTGTGTGTGTGTGTGTGTGTGTGTGTGTGTGTGTGTGTGTGTGTGTGTGTGTGTGGGTGTGTGTGCGTGTGTGATTCCAAGATAAATATACTAATGCATTTCGGTGTCAACTGACGGGGATAGTCAGTCAGAAACTCCTATTTTACTGCTGGACCAAAAGCCGTCGGCTGCTGGCCCTACAAGGATTGTATACGCCCATGTCACTTGTCTCTCTGATGTCACTTGCCTCTGTATCAGAACGCTATAAAAGTTAATAACTTGTAAGTGAATCACGTGAAAATGCATAGGAAAGTGCCTCATGAAAAACATTTTCGTCATTGCAATATATAAAGACGTAATCACACTTCAGTGTATTTCACTACAAACTTGAATAACATCACGTCATATAGTGAAGAAATAACATCACGTCATATAGTGAAGGAATAACATCACGTCATGTAGTGAAGAAATAACATCACGTCATGTAGTGAAGAAATAACATCACGTCATGTAGTGAAGAAATAACATCACGTCATGTAATGAAGAAATAACATCACGTCATGTAGTGAAGAAATATTACCGTGACATTTCGCAGATTAAGACACCAAGCGCACTGGTACCATCCAGTCCTCAGTGTTCATATGGAGATTTCAATGCGTCTTAGTAGAGAAACCTTCCTAGTAGTAGTCTGCCACTGACAGCTAGCCTAGTGACAACTAGCCTACTGACACAACTAGCCTAGTATGAATAGTATGACAACTAGCCTAGTGAGACAACTAGCCTAGCACGACTAGTAAACTAGTCTAATGACACAACTAGCCTAGTGACACAACTAGCCTAGTCCCACAACTAGCCTAGCATGACTAGTAGACACTAGCCTAATGACACAACTAGCCTAGTGACACAACTAGCCTAGTCCTACAACTAGCCTAGCATGACTAGTATGACAACTAGCCTAATGACACAATTAGCCTAGTAGTACAACTAGCCTAGTGACACAACTAGCCTAGTATGACAACTAGCTTAGTCTCACAACTAGCCTAATATGACAACTAGCCTAGTGTTGTGCGTTGACTACCATCATCATCATGGCCGCCATGGAAGGGTAAACATATTGATACATATTAACGGTCAGGCGACTGTCTGCACTGATAGCGTCAGGTTAGGCCAGACTGATCTGGTCACAGGGTTTCCACGCAGCGGTGGAGGAGCACCACAACCGCTAGGCTCACAACCTCTGACGGAATGTGAGTCACCTCCGCCCCAGGAGGAGGACATCTCGTCACCTCCTCGGAAGAGAAAAGCCTCGAACTTGCGATCCTTCCCGTGACTACCCACCCCCAGGCCTGGGGCGCTGGTACCTTGCTCCACCACCTGGCGGGTGACTCGTTTTCCTTCCAACGATGTTGTTTGATGTGGTAGTAGTTATGGTAAGGCTCAGGCTGCTGGGACACACACTTATTGCTTAAATCAACGCTCATAAATACACGAAATCGTCACATAATCGTTTTTTTTTTTTTTTAACCATACAAATGATAAAATTACCATTAGTTATTTCTACTGTTGACAAAAATAACGTTTAATTTCATTTGTACATATGATGGGTCACATATGTAGTGGAAGCGTGTACAGTTTCTGATTTTCTTTAACATTTGAAGGTGGTCTAAGCTATTTTGCTTGCTGGTTATAACTTAATAGTGGCGGTTTTCCTGACCCTGACGTACATAGGCCTAAACCCCATACAACCAATCCATTAAAATTCATTTCTCACACATTTCCACAAATCTTGACTGACTGTCAATACAGGACTAGGCTACAACTCTAGTTATCTGCTGCTCCCTCACCACACTCCTAACAACCCTGCCCCCTACACCTAGACGTGTCTAGCGCTCAACACACACACACACACACGCTTATACACTCAGAGAACCGGCTGGCATATGAGGAAGCCGTGCTAGGTATGATCCAGCAGTCATATGACAAGAACTCTGATACATATTTTGGTTTCAGTCCACTTGCGGATGGTAACCGTTAGACATACCATCACAGCCGATATATGCATATGTATGTACGTATGTTGGGTTTTTAAATCGAGTACCTATGCCACATAACCTGAAAATTAATGGTTATACCTTGTGAAGTTATTTACTCTCCCTTTTACAATCATGGAGTTCATAAAGTTCTAAACAACCTTACTTAACCTTAAGACAAAATGCAAAACATGAAACAGTATTATTGCCTTCTACATCCCATGACTCACGAAACTATAATAAACATGTGTACCTTACAAAGAAGATACGATCCTACGTAATACAGGACATGTCTACTGGTAAAGTAAAATCGTTAAACATCTTAATTATAGTCATAAAAAATACACGACTAGAGAGGGACTGCAAGTATTCCCAGGAAAAACGGTCCCAATAATCGCACTGTAACATGTATAGCTATATTTTTCTATCAATACGTAAACAACGGTTGAGATGAATTCATTGCAACCCCAGCTACAAACTACTCCACTTGGGTACACACGGGTCAGTACAACAAGACACTAAGTCTCTCACAAAAGGTCATACAGTTTTTCTCTCATACACAAACTAAGAGGGAAAAAAACTTCCTTACTTTCAACTGGACGCCATCTTCTACCCTGGTATCTTAAATGGCAGGCTCTGGACAGATTCTGCTTGGAAGAAAGCTAAGACAACCTTCCCATGTGATACTCGATCAATCACATTAAGTACTGTGACAAAAATGTGTCATAACCAACATCTGTGTCTGAGTGTAAGTTGATTGAATAGTGACATGATACAAGGTACGAACCTTGTGCACGACAGTGCGGCCCTTGGGGATGATGGCCTAGGGATCAGGTCCAAGTCCAGGTCATCATGTCAAAGGGTCGCACAGCCGTTAAGAAGTTGTACCTTGTGCCCAAAGGTCGTACTGTCGTGCCAGTCATGCCGTCGTGCCTAAAGGTCGTACCGTCGTGCCTAAAGGTCGTACCGTCTTTCCCAAAGGTCGTGCCATGGTGCTCAAGGGTCATACCCACGTGAAAAAGTAATATCATCTTACACAGAGGGACAAACTCCATCAAGGTAACTTGTCACTTCACACGTACATGCTAACGACCACCAGCCCAGCTATGATGACTAAGTCAATCCACGTCAAGACTTCCATGGAACTGGGTTCACTGAATCCTGGTTTATATTTGAATCATTTAAAACAAAAAAGTTACTCTAAACTTGTTTTGACAGCGACTTCAGATGCATTAGAAAAAAATATATGTCATTATCTAACCTATTGCAATAATTAGGGGAAAAAATAATGAATCAATATTCTTTCACTTCTCACCAGTATCCAAAAAAAATGAAAAAAAAAAAATTGCTAAGGAATAACCATGAATGTTAAACACCGTCGACCGGTATGTTTGGTGGGTACCCCCGTGTGTGAGCCGATGATAGAGATGTAGCTTGAAGTTTGATGTACAAATTCATCCAAACTGGCGGAAATAGTTTAGTTGTTAAGATATCATTGCCTTAAAATTCTTTCTCCAGTGTCATTAAATTTTTTAGTCTTTAAAACTGTATCATCATCGATGGACGTAAAGGATAACAACATAGAAGAAAGTATCCCTATAAAGTAATTACTCGTTTCTCTACTACTGATTGTAGCGCAGCCTTGAAGCTAAATGCGTCCCTTAAAATTAATTCTGAGGTTTATAATTGAATAATCCTTGGAAATATCGTTTTCTTTCTAATGAAGCAGCCGCTACAGCACGCCGAACTGTACCAGACAAAAAGTTCACCTCTGATCTTTCCTGCCACCGAGATACTCCGGAAACTTCTAATTCCGCACACGGAAGTTCAAGATGGACTAGTAAACAAATGAAGCACAGCTCGATCATTGCTTAACAATACTTAAGTTTCTTAGAAAAAAAAAAATACTGACCATCAACTGGCAACTGTCAACTTTCACTGATTCAGCGTTGTTGTCTTTCAAATTATATTTACTGGGAAACTTTTACTGATTTCCTAAGACATGTATCAATCCATGCCTCTAAAAGATAAACAGGTAATACGTTTGATAGACTTGTAACATTTGTTGCAAAGACCACAGAAAAAAGTATTTACGAACTTATATAAATCATAATATTGAGGTAAAGCACAATGACAGAGGATCAAATTCACTAGAGACTGTTTGGCTTAATATTTCCCTCGAGAACCTCTTCCAAGTCATCAGTGTCAAGCTTGTCCTGAGGTCTGAGCCTAGTCTTGGTACCGCCCCTGTGTTTCAAAACTATTATATTCTAATAAAAACGAGCAACACGAACTTTTGTGACCTTATTCTTTGATTGCAGGATATACTACGGGAGCTATAAGCACACTGTGTAAACCTGTGTAAACAGCAAAGACATCCAAAAGTGTTGATTCAATCCTATCCTCGAACTTCTTAAAAAAAAAAAGTGGAAAACATTATCATGTATCTGGCTTCTCATATTAATGGAAGGCTTCTCATACTACCATTTAACAAGTAATAACTTCAAAAAACTACATGTTACAGTAATGTTATCACCGTCGTGGCAAACATCAGGACGACCTGCCATTAGGTCTGGCATCTCGGCCTCAAGCAGAGGTATTGCTCTGATAACACCAACAAACATTATTTAGCTAAGCTATGATTTGCCAGACGACAGATGGGTTTGATTAGGATCACTAGCCAGCTCGATGAAAATAATACCCGACTAGGATGTTCCTGAAGGAGCATTACCTCCACTAACAGTTTACTTTGCACCAGGATGTATGAGGTCAACAGGTAAATAACGAACCTAATACAGCCATAGGCACGCTAGACCAACACTTGATGACACTAAGCTTCCCGTCGGGACATGTTCTATCTTATACCAGTTTCTCCCACCTTAGCGAGGTAGCGGGTATGTGAAATGGAGACTACCATTCTCAAACAAGCCCCACAGACCACTCCATGGCTTATGTAAATAAGTTAGAAATCAAGATCACAGGCATTATTACTTCAGATGTCGAAAAATTCAAGCCTAGCCAGTAGTAACTCCAACCTAACATATCCATTTAAAATATGGCTAGAATTTGTGTGAGGTTGGGAAAAGCCGGTGACAAAACCTGCTCAGAAAAACAGAGTGGCAATACACTAGATAGCGATATAAGGGTAACTAGAGACCTATTACATCTGCAGCCAGATTGCAAAAAGCTGGTGAACGCTCGCTGACCGCCACACATACCACAAGACTCAGGTTAAACGTATAGTTTGGAATCTTACCGTCAATCAGCTGCAGCAGAATCAGAAGAGATGTAACACACAGGCCAAATGTTGACAGAAACCTATATTATACACCTTATTTGTGGCATCCACAACACGAGCTGAAGCCGCCATCTTCTGTTTACTCGATCATCAGATGGACAGTGGCAGTGTTGCAACTACAGCCACACGAGTCTCGTTGCACTATTAAAACAGGAAGTATTTTTTTTTGGCAAGCTGCATGAGACTAATAATGTCTCACCTCTTAGACTTTTTGCTATTTTACTACGTGTGTGAAATGGGAAGAATTTGACAAGAAATCAAACATCTTCTTTAAAGCGATGATTTCAGGCGGGAAAAATATTAACCGACATCATAGTACTTTCACACTACAAAATGTCATCTACTACAAGCGTCTTTGGTAATAGTATTTCTTTATTGATTGATATTCTTGTATTTCCCTACTTTCTGATCCTCATTATTATCCCTTGATTTTCAGTTTGATGTAGCATAATGCGCTATTTTCCAGACCATTGTTTGGTAGTAAAATTCTGTGAGTTTGTAGCACAAGACGCTAGATTAATACTGCAAAGGCGGCTTAACAGTAACATATCATATGTTAATTTTCTAACTGCCTTTTTTTTGTTGATAAATTGCGTCAATTTCGCGTCTCATTGGCAATAAGAAATGGTTCAACCTGATCCCGAAAGGTTTCAACAATTTTCATAGTCAAATCTTTGCTCGTGAGGACAAATTTTCACTTAAATGAAATATGAAATTGCTCACATTTCTTAATTTCCTATTCATATAGGAATTATATCATGTATCTATTTAAGAAATTAAAGTATAATTTTTTTTTTGTACCTATATTGATTATCATAAATACGTCTCATTTGATTTATGTTTATACTACATGGATTCATCTGAGCGGCAGATGCAACCTCACCATGGCCTTCAGAGAATTCACTCCAGCGTGGACACGCCAGTCTGCAGGATATCTTCTCGAACAGGTGAGGTCCCAACGTTATATATATGTGACATTATATATGTGAGAACAAAATCAGGAATTAAATCAAGAAATGTTCGTGTGACGCCGCCTTTTCCTGTCTTAGCTGATATATCATCGTCACACTTTGTGAGCATAAAGCTACGAATGCGTTGTATCAATATCATTAAGATCATGTTTGCCACATATTATACTCAAGATATTCGAGGCATCACCTTTGAGAGTCACACTATACTCGAACTTCATGGGCTAAAACGTAAATTGAGCTGTCCCGACAAACGCGATCCAAATAGAGCGGATGTTATTTTTCTTTTCCTTAATATACCTGAATTATTTTCATTCACCTCCCCCAACCAAAAATTCACACTATCGAAGGACCCTGAAGTGAGGTGCATAGTAAGCTGGCTTCAGCTTCTTTATTAATGTGAATATTTCGTGTGTGTGTGTGTGTGTGTGTGTGTGTGTGTGTGTGTGTGCGACATGACACCTGACAGGTGACGGAACACGTCACGCTGATATGTCAGCAACGGAAGTGCCATGGCATGACACCTGACCTAGGTTACTGTGTCATGCTGAGGTGGTATGTGACTTTGTAATAGAGACAAAACTGACCACCTGCAGGAGCGTTCATAACGTAGCCCCGCCCATTAGTCCGTCATTACGTCTGCAGATGGTCGGATCATATGTATTCGTCCAAATCCATCGGACACATTATGTCATCGTAGGAACACATTATCGCATAGTATTATATTTCACGAAATTTCCCTTGTAATTGCAAGAAAAATATTATCTTTCCGTACAAACATGAGTGAGTGAAACTACCCGTGAAACAGGCAAACTGCTGGTAACGGTTGTTGCTAGCTAGGCTCGTCCAGCCCTCCAGCTCCACATGGGAGCACAGTAGCAGTTCTTCCTCACTGGTGGAGGAGGACGGGTGGACACCACCTTACGCAGATTGTATGTGTGGAAAGTGACAGTTCAAGCGTATTATTAACTCTCAGACTAACGTCGCTGTAAAGTGCGGCCGCGTGATTAAGTGTTCCGCTGCAAGTATAAGTAAGTTCGTTGTACCTTATCTTCGTTATCACGGCTAACTTAACTGTGCAAGTGATTCATAAAAAGAAATGTGAAATCAAGAAAACGTGTAATCAAGAAACCCAGTGTTAGTGATATATTACTGACACGAAAGTCAAATGATTAGTTTATGAAGTTAGTTGACTAGGTTGGGAAAAGGTTAACTTCTGTGTAACTTCCGGTCTTGCGTGGGTTTGTGATTAGTGATCAACATTGTGAAAATATGACTCGATCATTGTGAAATAGTTTGACTGGTGATTAGTATGTGACAGTTAGTGACCAAAGTGATTAGTAAAACGTGGAAAATTATATTTAATAATCATATATGACGTCATTACCATATAGCGTCATGAATGATATACCAAACTAGAGTATAGTGTGATTCTCGGGAAAATCTTTAGTGATAAATTTTTGTGAGGGTCAATTGACCAGTGACTGATGGCTCCCACGGCTCTACCTACCAACTCCCGCCGTCAGCTGATGGTAAGTGACAAAATTTACTTTTTTTCGATTTGTTTGACCAAGATGTTTTATGTGATTATAATTGATATTTCGACTGATGTTTGACCATGTTGTTTCAACTGATTGTGGATGATATGCCGGCGAAAGGTAAGTAATGTTATTCATTTATCAACTCGTTATTTTTAACAAGTTTTAACAAGTTTTAACAAGTTTCAACTGATTATGTGTGATTACTGGTGGAAGAAGGTAAGTAATATCATTACAATTTCCCAACATTTTACCAACTTGTTTGGCCATGATGTTTATAGAGGATATGTTCAATTTGTTTGGCCATGATGTTTACATACGATATGTTCAGTTTGTTTGGCCATGATGTTTATATACGATATGTTCAGCTTGTTTGGCCATGATGTTTTTAGACGATCTGTTCAGTTTGACAATGATGTTTATAGACGCTATGTTCAGTTTGCTTGACCATGATGTTTCAACTGATTATGAGTGATTACTGGTGGAAGAAGGTAAGTAATATCATTACAATTTACCAACTCGTTTGGCCATGATGTTTATGTTCCGATATGATGTTTCAGATGACTATAGACGATATGTTCAGTTTGGCCATGATGTTTCAACAGATTATTGTTGATGTGTCGAGTTATGTTTAACCATGATGTTTCAAATGATTAAAGATTTGTCAAGTGTTGGAGCGCGATGTTTCATTTGAAATTATGGGGTGACATGTCGAGGGTTGTTTGACCGTGATGTTTCACCTAATTATAGGTTAGATGTCGACCAATATATGGCGCTCATGTGTCGACTGTCTATTGGTTATATGTTGGAGCTTGTTTGACGATCATGTTCCAAGTGATTACAGGTCACATGAGAACAAAAGGCTGAAGGAATCTACGTAAAGCCTGTTGGCCCGTGCGAGGCAAGTACCTCCCGTGTACTCAGTCGTTAACTCGTTATTGTTGTAGAATAAACAGATAAGATACGCAACACATCAGACGTCCGACGGCGTAACCTCACACTACACGACCTTCAGTCACGCTACGTAATTTTACATACCCATGCAGCAGGCCATTGTGTGGGTTTGTGCATACGTGGCGGGAGGCAGCTGGTATATGGTCGACCATAAACGATGATGCTCGAGGTCAACCTCGACCCCTTGGTGACGTTAGGTCAAGTTTCATTAGATTTTGTTTATATCCGGATTTTTTTTTTTCTACTTTTACGTAAATTTTACTTACATTCTCCCTGAGTTTCATAGTCCTTCAACTTCACTCTCAATGTCACGACCTTCTTCAATGTAATTTTATTTATTATTAGCATTATATACAAAAACTTATTCTCTTCTCTACACACGGCTATTAAAAACATAATCATGTATATTTCAAAATTATTCCAGAATGAGAACTTTGTACTTCTCTTTTATCATTGATCATAATATATAGTTTTATTTTTCATTTCATCGAGCGATGTAAATAAGTGGAAAACGAAGCTATGATCATACAAGGAAACCATGTACGTAGATGCATTTGTGTCATTATATAATTGCAAAATCGTGCTGCTTTTTTCATCAGCATATATGAAAGTTTTGTTCACTGTGGAAGAAACATTTTCGTGTATTTCCGTCATTATACCAACACGCGGGACCTACAAGTTTACTGTACCTTATCAACGGTAGCATCCGTTGCTGGCGGCGCTCACAATAGGTCGTGGGTGAGTCTGATGACGCGCACAACAGGTCGTGGGTGAGTCTGATGACGCGCACAACAGGTCGTGGGTGAGTCTGATGACGCGCACAACAGGTCGTGGGTTAGTCTGATGACGCGCACAACAGGTCGTGGGTTAGTCTGATGACGCGCACAACAGGTCGTGGGTGAGTCTGATGACGCGCACAACAGGTCGTGGGTTAGTCTGATGACGCGCACAACAGGTCGTGGGCGAGTCTGATGATCATCCTTACCTTCTGCTGTGGCAGACACAACAGTTCTCATTCTGGTCGTCCTAGGGTGTCGGGCGACCTCGTGTGTTGTGTTCACACGTAAATTGTTTCCTACGACCAAGTTGCGTCATAACAGGTGGATGAACATTTAGCATTATCTGGCTATTTAAAGAAGTGGATGAACATTTAACGTTATCTGGCTATTCAAAGAAGTGGATGAACATTTAACATTGTCTATTTTAAGAAGGCCTGACATAATCAGAACAGTTATGATTTTCATATTGTTCAGTTACGTTCGTAATACCATTATCATCGTGTATGATATCAGTAAGTATACTGAGGTCATATTTCACTCACAAATGCATGTTTTTTTTATTGAGAGCGGTTGCAAGGCGGGAGTCTTTTGTCCTAGCTGGACAGATGTGGCCCATAAGGGATCAGTTTTCAGGCCTTAGGTTTCCTGACCCTGACTTCCCTGAGTGGTAGAAAAGCGGCTGACGTGCTGAGGGCCCTAGGATAGTAGACTTACTATCCGTATATTAGTAGACTAACAAAATAGTTAAGTACCTGGTCTTAGATTGGAATTTGTTTTCTATGATATAATTATATATGTTCAGAGAAAATGAAGGTACATGGGTACCTGATCTAAAGTTGTTTCGATTTTCTTAATATCTTTAAAGCTTTTTAGTAGAGGAAGTTCTTTAGCTTATTTCAAACGAAATTCTCATATATGGATATCATGTTAACAACGTCATAGTCATGTGATTGTGTGTAATACAAAAGTGGAAACCCAGTTATCGGGAAGAAGTTATCAATTATATGTATGGGAGAATTATATCATTTACTCAGTAAATACACAAAACCTGCACCTGTAATGTACACATAAAAGACAAGATTCCAGAATATCATTTAAGGGCTTGGTAACATTTCTAAGGCAAAAAGTATGGGGGACACAATAGAGATTGTAAGTAACAACAGAGAAGAAATGTTTGATAAGATCAAATTTCGTAGTTGGACACCTGTCTCGTCACAAGTGTGTGTACACAAGTGTTACAGGTACAGATGGAGTGGGCCCAGGAGTAGGACGTTAAGTGCATCAATAAAGTTCTTATAAAGATCAGATAAGCTCAGTCCTGGAGGCCTTAAAGCTGTTGGTAAAGAGGAACTTTATCATACTGTAGAGTCTATAGTGTGCGATTCTACGACACAACATAAGCTACGTAGAACTGTATGTATTGTAGTGTCCTGATATGGGACGTCACATGAACTACATCGTGATGATCTACTGCAACATTTCATTATGGCTGCCAGATATGATCATTGTTACGTTACCTGTCATAATGCTTGCTGCTGGAGTTGCTACCTTCTGTCTTACAAGCCACTGCTAACCTAGAGAGAGAGATGAACAGGAGGGTAAAAGCCGTGCACGGGATAGAGAGAATTGGAAAGACATGGTATACAGGGGTCGACGTGCTGTCATGAGACTGAACCAAGGCATGTGAAGCGGCCGGTGTAAACCATGGAAAGGCTTGTGGGGCCTGGTTCTGGATGGGGAGCTGTGGTTTCGGTGCATTACACATGGCAGCTGGAGAATGAGTGTGAGCGGATGCAGCCTTTCTTCGTCTGTTCCTAGCGCTGCTTCGCTAACGTGGGAAACGACTGTGTATAGGGTGGGACATGGATTCACACTTCAAACGGATGTTGATGCTTGATAAACCAAAATCTAGTGACGAAATGAAAAAAAAAATCGATTTGTTCTCCAACTTTGTGATAGATAAGACCATTGAGGAATATAGTGTATAGTGCTTTATCATTGTCACCAAAGAAAGTAACATAACATTGCGTTCATCGTGAACTGTGAACACCAAGTCGACTTTGTGTTTTGAACGACATCATGATCATCATAATTAACTTTATATCATTTATGGCGAGTCAGACATTGATTTACTTCCAGATGTTAACAAGATAATTGTAGGAATACCATGACTTGTTGAAGTCACACGTCAGCAGCTGTGTGTAGAAGTCAAAGTAAATCCCACATTGTTGAAGTCAAAGTGTAAAGTGTGTGCCGTCTATGGAAGCCCGAGTCTGGTCAGCCACTTCCCATAATACATTTGAGACAGACCCTCAGCCCGCCCTTCAGGATGAAACGCAAATATTGACCCACTGTCCATCATAACTACATATAGATTTACATGTTCCCGTTACTCCATCAGACTCTCACAGTATCAGAATACATTTTAACGACGATATTAAATGATTGTTAACTTGGGGGAAAATGTGAGAATATATATATATATATATATATATATATATATATATATATATATATATATATATATATATATATATATATATATATGAAAAGAGGAAGTTGTTAACATGTTACGCTTTGTGTTGGTCGCCCATAATGCCCTTCTGAATAATTTGTTGTTTAAAAGCAAATTGAAAACATGGATATGATATCGGCTCTAGCGTTGTACATATGATATCGGCTCCAGCGTTGTACATATGATATCGGTTCCAGCGTTATACATATGATATCGGCTCCAGCGTTGTACATATGTATGGGATCCTTGACACCCATTACCTGTGGCTGATCCCCTGTGGGCTCTGGTGCTCCCATTACCTGTGATTCTTCCGTGACCTTGAGGGTAGTGAAGATGGAATGCCGTGGTACAAGGCTACTACGTGCGCGGCGAAAACGAGGGAAAGTTGGTTGAAAATCCTCCCATTCTGTATTATCACTTTATAAGGGTAGGAACAGGGGAAGGAGCCACGAGAGGAGCTTTTCACGAAGAAATAGCCTTCTATTCTTGGCGCTACCTCGCTAAGGTGGGAAACACACACACACGCACACACACACACACACACACACACACACACACACACACACACACACGGAGGTACAGAGATCAGGAGTTGTTTTTGTGATGGACACAGAACAACACAGCAGGGGTCCCGCGTGGCCTTCTCTCCCGCGTGTTATTAACATGTTAATGCTCTTACGGCACTACGGACGCAGACGGGATTTAACACCGGTGTTTTACGGTAAACAAGAATGACGTCACTGACAACAGTTTTTATGAACTTACATTAATTTTGTTGTAGTTGATCAGCTAAGTGGGAACAACAGTTGTGTGTGTGTGTGTGTGGGTTATGAGAATAATGACCATTACTCGATGTTGTTATATTGTTGGAGAGATAGTCGTGGGCAGGAGGTAGTACCAGCTGGTAAGTCGTGGGCAGGAGGTAGTACCAGCTGGTAAGTCGTGGGCAGGAGGTAGTACCAGCTGGTAAGTCGTGGGCAGGAGGTAGTACCAGCTGGTAAGTCGTGGGCAGGAGGTAGTACCAGCTGGTAAGTCGTGGGCAGGAGGTAGTACCAGCTGGTAAGTCGTGGGCAGGAGGTAGTACCAGCTGGTAAGTCGTGGGCAGGAGGTAGTACCAGCTGGTAAGTCGTGGGCAGGAGGTAGTACCAGCTGGTAAGTCGTGGGCATGAGAGAGAGAGAGAGAGAGTTAGTGACGCAGATGTGGGTCGTCTGAGGAGGAGGGAGGAGGAGAAGGTTTATGTAGGTCAGTTCAGATTGTAAGACGTTTACTCATAATTATGGGACGGTACGACCCCTGAAGTGGGACGTGACGACCCGGTACGACCCCTGAGTGGGACGTGGGACGGTACGACCCCTGAAGTGGGACGTGACGACCCGGTACGACCCCTGAGTGGGACGTGGGACGGTACGACCCCCTGAGTGGGACGTGGGACGGTACGATCTTCGAGTACGTTGGAACGAACCTAGGGTCGTACCGTCGTGCTTAAGGCCTAAGATCCATTGCTCTTAACATTGTACTTAAGCCTAATACGGACGAGAGTCGTCATATTAAACGGATTCACTGTTAAGAGGATGCTAACCAACGGTACAGTGCGATAAGTCTCATATCTGCTCATAATGTGAGGGGAAAACTGACCTTTGCTGCAGGAGGGGATACCACTTTCCTCGTCCAAGATATTGTGATATAATTTCAATGATGTGATATCGTTAAGATAAAGTAACATATCAGCAGTTATCACACTTGATCTGTTCGATATCTTGATATCAAGCTACATATCAGGTACATGTAATCTTCATATTAGGTACATGTAAGCTTTGTGCTTGTCACTGTGTTCATGTTAGTGCTGTCTTCCACCACTGTAATAATAGTGTAATGTTTTATAACGCTTTGTTCAAATATTATCATAATATTGTAATGTGTAATGATACTTTGTTAGACTACTGTTATAGTACTGTAATGTTTGATAATACCTTGGTGAACCACTCTTATGATGATGTGATATAATGTTTCATAATGGTTTATCCAGTTACAATTGAATTCCTGTAAACACATTACATTTAAGACATATATGCAATACACTGGCATTACCAACAATGTTTGTAATTTGTCATACAATATTGTATCATATGTTGTATCGTTCACTACTAATACATGAAGCGCTTTATCATACAGTGCATCTTAATGTGCTGTATCATACGATAGTCTCAAAAATACATGACTGTGTCATGATGTACTGAAATACAGTGCACTGAATCATAATTACTGTATCATAATGTACTGTATAATACAATACTGTATATTACAGTGTTGTATCATATTGTACTACCATACAATATTGTATCATATTGTACTGTATTATACAGTATTGTATCATATTGTACTGTATTATACAGTATTGTATCCGGACGTTGTAGAACACAGTGTAACAGAGTCGGTGTTTCTTGTGCCTCACAGACCCATGGTAGCAAGAAACCAACCCGCCAACATTTTTTGCCGCGCCTCCCGGAAGCTGGTAGACCTTACCAGTACCTGGGACGGCATTAGAAACCTTACCAGGACCTGGGACAGCATTAGAAACCTTACCAGGACCTGGGAAGCATCAGAAACCTTACCAGGACCTGGGGCAGCATAAGAAACCTTACCAGGACCTGGGACAGCATCAGAAACCTTACCAGGACCTGGGACAGCATTAGAAACCTTACCAGGACCTGGGACAGCATTAGAAACCTTAGTGCTTTGGACTCTATTCAGACCTGTCCTCCTGAGGTGCGACCACCCTGGGGAAGACCCTCAGGGGGGAAAGGACACCTTGGGAGAAGACCTACCAGGGCGGGTCTTCACCAGGGGCAGGTCTTCACCCCCGAGGGGAGACGCCAGGTATAGCCCAGTGTATCCCCCCCCCTCCTCCCCTACCCCCTGGGGCAAGACGCCTGGCAGCTTCTCCTGACTGGTATAATTTTTAAGATCATCCGATTATCTTGTCATTTTTTTTCCCCCCATGGTGTTGGGAGCGCCTGGGGCTGTCCTGTGTTGCCTCAGGGAGGCAGCGGCTGGGTTGGCCCTCCTACCCTGCCAGTGAGGGAGGAGACCTCGACCCGCCAACCAGAACCCAGGAATTTTATGTCGTGTTTTCTTGTGGTGTTGTGAGCAGGGACGACCCGGGCCCCACACGTTAGGAGACTGCCTCCCTGCAGCACGACCACCACGGTACGATCCCCTGAGCACGACCACTACGGTACGACCCCCTGCAGCACGACCACTACGGTACGACCCCTGAGCACGACCACCACGGTACGACCCCTGAGCACGACCACCACGGTACGATCCCCTGAGCACGACCACCACGGTACGACCCCTGAGCACGACCACCACGGTACGACCCCCTGAGCACGACCACCACGGTACGACCCCCTGAGCACGACCACCACGGTGCGACCCTTGAATAAGGTGGTATAGCAACCTATAACCCGGACGAAATGAGCCTTGGAGATGAGGGCGTGTCACTGACCCGACCCTTAAGGGTCAACCTGACCTCCCCTACCAGCATACAGGCAGGGTCAGGTCCTCCCTAGTGCCACAAACAACGAGGAAGGAAGACGTCTTTACCGCTGGTCTGGTCTGGCGGTGGAGACGGGCGCCTGGTGTGTGTGTGTGTGTGTGGTGGCCGGGGTTATCAGGAGACTGCAGGCCTGGCTGGTGGAGGTCACGCCCCTCCTCCAGCCAGGCCCAGCTGGACGCACGGCCGAGGGTCGACTGTGGACAGTTGTCCGAGAGAGAGAGAGAGAGAGAGAGAGAGAGAGAGAGAGAGAGAGAGAGAGAGAGAGACCTTTCACGTCCTTAATAACCTCGTTCGTCGTCTGTGGCTGCTCGAGCAGGTCCTTAGATGGAGAGGTTGTGGTTGTGGTGACGGGTTGTGACGTGTGGGTCAACGATCTTGTGGAGGGGAAGGTTTACGTGGTGGTGGTGGTGGTGGGGTATTTCATGGGGCTTGGCCTGAGTTTATGGGGGATTTGCTATGAGAAACAGAATGGGTCGTTGCTCGTGGATGGGTAAATGATGGTTCTTGGACACCACTGTACCTGGACCCACGTACCGTCGGCTGGTACGTGCTGTACCTGGACCCACGTACCCCCGGCTGGTACCTACTGTACCTGAGTCGTGTGTATCATTACCACACAGATGGACGGGTCAAGGCAGGACTGCCTAGCGTGTCCTTGTCAGTACCTTTTGGTCGAATCAATAAATCACAAAGATAAACACATTCTCTCTCATGCAACTAATGGAAAGTGATGGGCCGGTGTTCCCATCAGAGCCTGATGGGCCGCCGCTCACATTAGGCTCATCAGGGATAAGCGCTGCGAGAGGCTTTTCCTCTAGTTGAGTGAGAAGTATTTAAATAATTGAGCTGTAGATGAAAGCAGCATATTTGTGCTATATTAATGAACATGGTGTATATATCCTTGATGGTCCTGCTGTCGTATATCTAATGTTTACGCCTTATGTCTTTCTGTATGTCTCGCTCTCTCTCTCTCTCTCTCTCTCTCTCTCTCTCTCTCTCTCTCTCTCTCTCTCTCTCTCTCTCTCTCTCTCTCTCTCTCTCTCTCCTGAGGAGGGCGTCGCGTCGTCAAAGACGGGGCCCTACCTCCAGCAGTGTCATCATCCGTCCCGTGAATAAGTGAAGCTCCGAAGCTGCCGCTGCAACAGAGTGTAGTTATCAGTGCTCAGTCTCGTCACCTCCAGCCGCGTGAGTCATGACTCCCGGAAGATGGTTGTACTGAAGAGCCTTCCCCACACCCGCTACACCCCGCAAACTCCCACATGAAAGCCTCGAAACCGGGGCTCCCCAAGGGGACGCCAAGCGGTGAGAAGAATGAAAGTGGAGTTGGTGTTTCGACACGCTTCGAACTAGACCTCATTTGCTTCATTCACCTTAAGCGAAGCAGCTGTCGCTCCAGACGTCAGAGTCTTAAATATATGATGAAAATGTCGTATGATCGTCAGCCCTGAGCCAGCTCTCTGCGGTACAGCGGAAGACAACCTAACCTTACAAGAGAACTCGAGAATATCATAATACAAGAGAGAGAGAGAGAGAGATTACAGCGGGAGGTCGGAATTATGGACGTACCAGGAAGAACCACCTCTCGCGTCGCCTCCCCCTCTCATCTTAGCTGGGCTGATGGCCTCGCTATAGTGTCTCCTGGTGCAGGCACGCTCCCTCAGCCGTCCGAGGAAAAATTATATTTCAATTTGGTGTGAGTGGAGGTGGGGGGGGGGGGGGGGGTAGTGCTGAGCCCGGTGTGGTGGTGTGGTACTACCACTGCTGGTGTGAGCCAGACTATGTCCCACCACACTTGTCCATGTTATCTGGTCCCCAGCCATCTTGCTTGTCTCAGCATGTCCTCTCCTGCCCGCACATCTCTCGAGGATGTCCTATCCTGCCCTCATTCCCCCAGAGAGTGTCCTGTACCGCCCTGAGAGTATATCCCCCGTTTGCCCCCAGAAATGACCCCAGCCACCCTCCATACCTCACCTACTGCAGGTTGATCCATGCCAGGTGTCCTACCCTGAGAATCGCCCCTCCCCTGGAGCCGACGGGTCACGGGCGGGGGGAGGTGATTCTGTAACAGTGAAAGAATTTCGTATTGCTACAACGGAAGGTGAGAGAGGTGGTGACCCCCTGAAGTTAGGGGAAGGTGGAGTGAACCCCACTGTGCTAGAGACAGGAAGAGGTGCTGACTCCATTGTGTGGAGGGAGTGGGTGAGGGATTGTATGGGTAGCAGGTCAACCCAGCATAACACTTGTGCTCCAGGGTTGTGGTCAGTCTGGACAGACATGACCTCTGCTGAGCACTTACGGCAAAATCTACTTTTCACTTAAAGACAAAACTAACGCTGTGGCTTGACAGCTTAATGGAGCAGATGGCCGAAGACTGACACACTCCTGCTGGATGTGGTCTTGGTCGTGATTCATCAACTGTTTTTGTTGAGTTTCTTCCTTGACTCTCGTGGAAATCAGCTTAAGCTGACTCCTCATCTCTCATGAATATTCCCCACCCCCCCCTCCCTCCCTCCCTCCCTCCCTCCCTCCCCACACCACACCACAACAAACACAGTTGCCGGCGAGGGAATAATTTCAGCCTCAGCGGCGCGAGTTGCATATTGCTTATTTTCTTTTTTTTTTTTTTTGTTTTCCTTTACAAAACATCGATACAGTTTAACAATGTCTTGTAATCTAAGTTTCATATCTGTTAAGCATTTTCAATATATATATATATATATATATATATATATATATATATATATATATATATATATATATATATATATATATATATATATATATATTCAATATTTCTACAACTTCAGTACTTAAAGTTATAACTTAATGACACGATTAAACCCCACTGGTGCCCTATTGAGCAAGATAATTACCCTATAAACTAGCCATTAGTGTCATTAACACTTTACCAACTAAACTCTTGTGATAACTCGACCAGCATCACGTGTTCCACGCACTTAGCACCTGCCTCAGCATTATGCCGACGACACACTTAACATCATACTATCTTAACTTAACTTAATCCATATCTTACACTAACCTGCCTCTCGTTATTATGAATCAAGTTTGCACGCTGTAAACGTACTTACATCTACTTATGATCCCCTCCGTAACTTAAGGAATTGAGCACGATGGTATGACCCTGGGTACGGCCGTACGACCCTTGAGCACGACGCGTCGGTACGGCCGTTGGGTAGTATGACCTTTCATCTGACCCCTCATTGGTGTCTGGTCAGTACAGGTCTCCCTGTGACCCCGTGACCCGGCCGGCCTCTCCCTTTACCAATTATCTCTTCATCAAAAATCGTTCTTGGCTCCCTCTCCTGCCTCTTAACCCTGTGCCAGACTCTCACTTTATGTAATTATTCACCTCTCTCCTCTCCTCTCCCCTCCCTATTATCCCTTCACCCTTCTCACCTCAGAGAGCATTATTCTCCCTCTCCCTCTCCCTCTCCCTCTCGGTCCTGTGCGAGTTTGTGAGGTGCAGGAGGAGGGAGGAGGAGGTTTGGCCCCTTGTCAAGGATGGCGTAACCTTTGACCTGCTCAGCAAAGGTCCTGGCCAAACATGCCCACGGTTTGCACCTTCGTCCTCAAGGGTCGTACCGTCGTGCTCAAGGGTCGTACCGTCGTACTCAAGGGTCGTACCGTCGTGCTCAAGGGTCGTACCGTCGTACTCAAGGGTCGTACCGTCGTGCTCAAGGGTCGTACCGTCGTGCTCAAGGATCGTACCGTCGTGCTCAAGGATCGTACCGTCTTGTTCAAGAATCGCACCGCCGTGCTTAAGAGAATTGACGAGTCAGAAATCTCCCGATTTTCCTTTTCAGAACAAAGTGTTCACTGTAGAACATTTTGAGCGAGTTGCACACATTGTTCTGTGAACCGCTCAAAATAAAAACTGAATTTGTACAGTCATGCAGAAATGTTGACGCCAGCTTTGTGACAGACGCAGTTGCTCCCTCCGATGTTGGCTCGTAATGACATTAAAAATTTTTTTTGTGTATATGCAGAAAATCTAGTGTTAATGTGATATGAATGATAATAATAACGTACATTATTTCATTACAAATTTAGTTCAGACTGACTCTTCACACGCCATATAAATTATTCGTAAAAAAACTATTTTTAGTATGAAAATGTTTACTCGAAATTAAACAGCGTATGAAATTATAACTGAATAAATATATATATATATATATATATATATATATATATATATATATATATATATATATATATATATATATATATATATATATATTTTTTTTTTTTGCTTTGTCGCTGTCTCCCGCGTTTGCGAGGTAGCGCAAGGAAACAGACGAAAGAAATGGCCCAACCCACCCCCATACACATGTATGTACATACGTCCACACACGCAAATATACATACCTACACAGATTTCCATGGTTTACCCCAGACGCTTCACATGCCCTGATTCAATCCACTGACAGCACGTCAACCCCGGTATACCACATCGATCCAATTCACTCTATTCCTTGCCCTCCTTTCACCCTCCTGCATGTTCAGGCCCCGATCACACAAAATCTTTTTCACTCCATCTTTCCACCTCCAATTTGGTCTCCCACTTCTCGTTCCCTCCACCTCCGACACATATATCCTCTTGGTCAATCTTTCCTCACTCATTCTCTCCATGTGCTCAAACCATTTCAAAACACCCTCTTCTGCTCTCTCAACCATGCTCTTTTCATTTCCACACATCTCTCTTACCCTTACGTTACTTACTCGATCAAACCACCTCACCCCACACATTGTCCTCAAACATCTCATTTCCAGCACATCCATCCTCCTGCGCACAACTCTATCCATAGCCCACGCCTCGCAACCATACAACATTGTTGGAACCACTATTCCTTCAAACATACCCATTTTTGCTTTCCGAGATAATGTTCTCGACTTCCACACATTCTTCAAAGCTCCCAGGATTTTCGCCCCCTCCCCCACCCTATGATCCACTTCCGCTTCCATGGTTCCATCCGCTGCCAGATCCACTCCCAGATATCTAAAACACTTTACTTCCTCCAGTTTTCCTCCATTCAAACTTACCTCCCAATTGACTTGACCCTCAACACTACTGTACCTAATAACCTTGCTCTTATTCACATTTACTCTTAACTCTCGTCTTTCACACACTTTACCAAACTCAGTCACCAGCTTCTGCAGTTTCTCACATGAATCAGCCACCAGCGCTGTATCATATATATATATATATATATATATATATATATATATATATATATATATATATATATATATATAACGATTTTATATATTTTTTCACTATTGAGTTTTTGTTTTGATTGTTAATAATTCTCATTTTGTCTTAGTAATTCACGACTGCATCATTACTGGATGAATACCCAACATCACGTTAGAAAATCTCTGGGGAAAAAATATGTTGCAAAAAGACAAAATTAATCCATGTTTTTCCTGGGTCTCCCCTGCCAGGCCGGCCGCATACAGGGCGAAACACAGTGTTTACATTCAATTTAAGTCTGGGGTCGGGAGAGGCGACAACCTCCTTCCACACTGAAGAGTTCTGACCCCTGCCAGCAGTTTCTCCTGACACACTATATTTCAGTGAAATCCCCGGGCTGGGAAAGAGCAATTCTTGAGCAACTCTTTTGTAAACTTATTTTTATGGGAAGTTATTGTACGGATTTGTGCAATAAGAAGGTGGACTAGATGTTTGGGTTGGTGGATACATGCAGGTGATAAATAGATGTTTGGCGTGTGTTGCTGGTCGCCAGGGAGCGTCACGTCACTCAACAAAATGTAAAATTTTGTAAGTTTCGAAAATAAACAAGTTTTAGCGTATCACATATTAAATATATTTATAGATGTAAATTAATGGTAAAAGAAAAAATAATGGCGGTAATTGAAACTATAAGTTTGGCTCGGGTTTAAGGTACAAACTCCTGAGAAGCGAAAGTTCTGAGTCAGAGAAAAACATTTCCAACACGACTGAAGTTCTTTTGTTGGCGATCATAATACATGAGCGAACCCTCTCTCTCTCCTCCTCTCTCTCTCTCTCTCTCTCTCTCTCTCTCTCTCTCTCTCTCTCTCTCTCTCTCTCTCTCTCTCTCTCTCCTTTACATGACTTAATGACTGATGAACTAACCTAACCTCACTACATCCCAGTCAACTAGTGGCGTCACCCTCCACGGAACGACCCGGGGCTCGACGATGCTCCGCCATGCCAACTGCATCATTACCCTTGTATATCAACACTCCACCTTCCCCCGCCACACCAACCCCCACCCAACGCACACCATTTTCTTCACTTGATAACTTCAGTAATTACCCTGGATTCCCCCCCTCCCCCCCGTGTCCCCCCATCAGATGACTTTATCATGAAGTTCCCCTCCACCCCCCGCCCCTTGTCCGCTCCCTTCCCCTCCCCCAGATACATAAGTTATCAGGTTATGATAAACTTAGCAACTTGGTGGTCATTGAGGAACGACTTTATCTTATTTCAAGTTACTGATTCCACTTAAGTTCCTGGTCTTGACCTGTGCTGGTGCTGTACGACCCACGAGGGCGCGACCCATGAGTATGATAACGTGATCTTTGACCTGACCTTTAAGGGTCATCACCCACTGCACACACACACACACACACACACACACACACACACACACACACACACACACACACACACCTAGCCTGGCCCGCCCTACATAATCACCTAACCTCTCCTCCCTGCAAATTACAGTGGTTAATTACCCAATTTTCTCTTTTCCTCTGACTGCCCTGAACTCACATTCATCTTTTATTCACCTTACTCATCAACCCTTATCGTACCTTCTAACTCACTGTATTCATCAACCACACACATAAACCATACTCATCCCAATATCTGACTCATCCTCGTCAACCAGTACTCATCCTTACCTCTCACTCACCTTATCCATCGTGAGTAAGGTTCCTCGGCCATGTGGTGGGATTTTTTCTTCTCCCCATTAACCATTTTGTATTTGTGGTCCATTAGCTTCACCCTAGGCCCCTTCCCCCCCGCACACCTTTATCCCTGGGGGGTATGTATTACTGTAAGTGTGTCTAACGATGTGGGTCAATGGTCGTTAGTCACAGGAACGAGGTATGAGGGCAACAGGTGGTTAACAAGGCGGGCTGTTCTGCTGTGTGCGTACATTAGCTTCGTCTCCTAGCTTCCCTTTAGCTTGGCCTAGCTTCTATTAAGGACGTGTGACTCTCCATACCACACACACACACACACACACACACACACACACACGACCGCATCCTGAGGACAGACTGTCATGTTCTTCACGTGGGAAAGTGAGGAGGCTTGTCATGTTCATGACGCGGATGATAATGAGAATGTATGAGAATGTATGAGGATGTATGAGGTCACTTTACATAGCGGTGACGTTATGAATGATCAGTGAAAACTTTTATTATATTAAAAGGTTTCGTTCTTAGAATTGTTTGATGTTGTGTTACCCCGAGTCGTGTGTGTGTGTGTGTGTGTGTGTGTGTGTGTGTTCAGCGTGGAGGTCGCTAGGTTCTCACATGATTATGTTATGAGAATTGTGATGAAGTACTTCACCTTTTACGAAATTCAAATTATGTAACAAAATATATAATAATAATAATGATAGTAGTGTAACGCTGCATATACATTTTTTTAGTTTCAAATAGAATGTTTCCAAAAAATAAACGTAATTCATTTGCGTAATCTTTAGTACTATGTATGTATGATCCGACGTACCTCACATTATCAATTATTCATTTATTTTCCCCTATGATAATAAAACAGAGTAGCCTGAGGTACGAAAGTGATTATGTCACTTTAAGTGTTATTAATCAGGTAGAAGACGCCAGTGTGGGTGCGATTATAACCTGGGCAACACACACACACACACACACACACACACACACGGCTGGGTGGAGCACGTGTCCCTCACACGGTGTTCCTCGTCCACGTGGTCACCAGGAGGAACCACATGTTAAGGTTAGGTTAGGTTATGTGGGTCATGTCGGGTCATGAGCCTGGTGTGGTCGAGGCAACAGAGTGTGAGGTCTTCATATGTTAGGATTAAAGGCTCACGGTACGAATGAAGTAAATGGCGTTACATACATACGTTAGGTAATGTTGCCCATCTTGTGTTTGCTGCAGTGTTGCATGGCTAGGAGGCATCATAGACAGCAACACAAGACCACACTCTAGTCACGAGAACACATAACATGCTAGGTGGATATGTTGCAACATGTTCATCAAGAACACATAACATACTGGATGGGTATGTTGCTGCATGTTCATCAAGAACACATAACACCGGACGAATATGGCGCAACATAATCAACATAAAAATAACATATTGGATGGGTATGTTGCAGTATGTTCATGAAGAACACATCATGAACAGCATGATTATAGGAGAAGGTTAAGAGAAATCTTGCCAGACCCAGCCACCCCCTGAGACCAGACCCACACGCTGGTCCACACTTCACCTGGCCGTACACGACACACTCTAGCTGTTTATAGACAGACATATGAGACAGAAGTCCTCCACGACAGGTGCCCAGCATCTGTCCTATTCATACGGGAGACAGAATGACACACATACTTGGCCATACAACCAAGATGAAGCCTCGATTGTATGATACAAGAATACAACAGGTAAGGAGCGTGTTGTATCCTGTAATACAACATACAATTGTCTTCCCAAATTGAATTTCTGAGGTAAAATATGAAGTCCTTTGGCAGGAGAGATGGAAGGACATGGTCGACGTCTCGTTAAATATCTAATGTTACAAATTCATTATTCTCTCATGTTGTGTTTCAGTCGTGTTGACACACTTACATCTGTCGTCCAATTTCTTACACTAAGTTGAAGAGGCTCAGAAACCCCACGATACCTCTGCTCAGGCTCTCGGTATAGATTTTTTCATATATATATATATATATATATATATATATATATATATATATATATATATATATATATATATATATATATTTCTCATCCTAGTACCTTCCATTTTTCACATTTTTTTTCATGATTATATTTCATGAGTAGAATTTATATAGGATAAAGTATTTCATGACATTTTACAGACACACACACACACACACACACACACACACACACACACACGCACACACACACATTATCTATCTATCTTCCCCCGGTCTATTGCCCGGGTTCTCTCCTCACGCACGGCCCACACTACACTTCCCACTCCCCAGCCTGGTTGTTGACTGGTCATTTGGGCTAAATTTAACCTTATCGACCACAAGTCGTCGTTACGACCCTCACCATTAACCTGTAAACACCAATCAAGACACAAAAAAAAAGCCAAGAATTTCTTGATGCGTTAATGATCATTTTTAATTTCGTACACGCTCTCGCTGGCTGGTGGCTGGCTGGCTAGCTGGCTTGGCTGGCTGGCCTGGCTAGCTAGCTGGCTGGCTGGCCTGGCTAGCTAGCTGGCTGGCTGGCTGGCTAGCTGGCCTGGCTGGCTGGCCTGGCTAGCTGGCTGGCTGACTGGCCTGGCTAGCTAGCTGGCTGGCTGGCTGGCTGACTGGCTGGCCCGGCTGGCTGGCTGGCTGGCTGGCTGGCCTGGCTAGCTGGCTGGCCTGGCTGGCTGGCTGGCCTGGCTGCCTTGCTGGCTGGCTGGCTGGCCTGGCTGGGTATTTTTTAAATCTTGTGTTTGCGTTGTAGGTTCCAGTCACGTACATAAGTCCACATTAAGACCGGGTCTTAATTGCAGTATAGAGAGGATCATGAGAGAGGGAAGGTCTTCGTGTGTACTAACATCTCTCAGACTGACGAAGTAGATGACACTCAACATGTTTCGTCTGGCCAGATACAATGGGGCCTCGTCGTGGTGACCCAGCTTCCCTGACGGCATTGTAACCCCCTCTGGAACTCGAGGCGGCATTTGACGCAAGCTTTGACCAAGAGGCTTAGAAATGAATGCTGTATTTACCCATCTTGATTACATTTTTGTTAACACAAAGATTTTAGTTTTATCAACAAGAACACTGAGGAAAAATGTTCCGGATGTTCTCGTCTTCCATCTTGTGGAGGTGGTTAGAGAGAGAACTTGTTTATACACTGTTTTATTTTGACGTCTGATTGACACGAACATGTTAAGCAGGTGTACCTGGAGGCAGTGTGATCATAAAGTTTTATTTATTCTTTTTTTTCATATTTAAGCAGTTTAAAGGCATTTGTAAGGTTGAAGGTCATGCAACCAAAACAGAATATATGATTTGACCTGCTGCTGTTCCTCTTATTCTCAGTCCTTTCACATCTAACATCACGTACAGTTCAATTTCCACATAGAGTGCACCAGATAGATATATGATGTGAGACATATATCCTGGTCTGTGACAGTTAAAGATGGTGTACCATTAGACGTAGTAATATTCCTGTTAGAAATGTATTGATTCTGCCACAAACGTGTGTCGCCCCACATTATGGGCTTGTAAAATTCGTTATTTTACTTACCTGGACATTATTTGTGAGTCAAAGGTCACCAAAAATCACAGTTTTGTTTCTTGGATCATTACTGGGCCATAGTTTTAGCTAATCTTCATGAAGTTCGGCACATAAACGTCTTCCCACATACAGAACATAATGAAAAGACAAATCTCTGACAACCATTGCTCTCCTGTTGAACAGGTCAAAGGTTACTTAAAGTGAGTTTTGCTTTCTCAGTTATCACTTGTGCTTCAGTCTGGGTTCACGTAGGTCACTTGTTACATTCTCCAACTGATCTTGATTCGTCTTGGCAGAAAGATATGTAAAGTGTTAATATGAGGAAACATCTAACATCACTTACGAATTTTGGTTATTCTTGTTCTTATGATGACGACAGAAAATTGAGGTTTGAATAAATTCTTTCTCAAATTAATTTTTACCGATTTCTTTTTTTTTTTTTTTTTTTCATATAATGCACTGTAGCGAACCTTTAGAAAATCTCATGGGGTTCGAGCCTGACCTGGGCTACTATCCCAGAGCGACCGGGATTCTTAAGATCCCAGTATACTGGGACACTAAGGCGGGCAGTGGGCGGGACTACAAGCGACAGACTGGAGTAATGTTGTCTGTGTCTGTGTGGGAGGAACGTAAGGCAGTTGAGGAGGAAGTTTCGTGTCATGACTGTGGCTGTTGCATGGTGTCGTGGGCAGGAAGAATGGACAGCGAAGACGAGGAAGGGTGACTCGTGCTTGACTGGGGAGTGTGGTTTGGGATGGGTGTACGTCTCTGGTGGAATGATGACGTGAGTACAACACTGTACAGCATCCATCCTACGCGTTGCCAGGCCGGGGTGGTGGAGGGATCTGTGTAGCACAGCTCGTCCTCTGTGTTACTGTGGACGGATACACCAGCCTCATACAACAACAGCTTTATTATTGTGCGTTTTGATACATCGGATCCTACATCATTTGGCAGTTTTATTACTCTGGGTTAATGCACTACCGTCATACATCAACTTTACTACTGCAGGTCACTACACTAGCTTCATACATCAGACTGGTGCTTCATTACTACAGGTTTGACACACACACACACACACACACACACACACACACACACACACTTGAATGTGAACATGTCGAGGCTTAAAGAAAATTAGTGTTTCGACATTGCAGGTGTGGATGTTCATCACTTTAGCTTGAAAATATAAAATTGAGAGCATATTTGCCACCCAGCCAGAGCCAAGCTGGACTCGAATTGGAAATCAGAAGTGGGATCAGTCAAGTTGAAATTACCACAAATTAAAAAGATCCCTCTGCAGCCATGTTGAAACAGAGCAACAGGAAGCCAGCAAGAGACACGACGAGTCATTATTAGTTAAGAGAGAGAGAGAGAGAGAGAGAGAGAGAGAGAGAGAGAGAGAGAGAGAGAGAGAGAGAGAGATCCTGGGCAATATCTAGACCCCCTCCCCCCCAGGTCAGTCTTTTGTTTGGTTGCAGTGTTTTCGAGAGGCACTTCTCCCCCTCCTCCTGCCCCTCCTCGAGGGTCTCAAAGGATCGACTTCATAAACC
Organism: Panulirus ornatus; assembly: GCF_036320965.1. Lineage (NCBI taxonomy): Eukaryota > Metazoa > Arthropoda > Malacostraca > Decapoda > Palinuridae > Panulirus > Panulirus ornatus. The sequence continues at coordinate 29,857,012 of NC_092280.1, forward strand.
CAGACTGTGAGAACCATCCTGCAGCACGTCGCCCCATCCTGCAGCACGTCGCCCCATCCTGCAGCACGTCGCCGCATCTTGCAGCACGTCGCCCCATCCTGCAGCACGTCGCCCCATCCTGCAGCACGTCGCCCCATCCTGCAGCACGTCGCCCCATCCTGCAGCACGTCGCCTCATCCTGCAGCACGTCCCCCCTCACCTGCAGCACGTCGCCCCATCCTGCAGCACGTCGCCCCATCCTGCAGCACGTTCCCCCCTCACCTGTACTAAGCTGCTATGTTGTCCTCAGGTGGGGAAGGATTAAGCTGTCTCAAAAGCATATTGAAAACTCGACAGCTTTACTGTCGTCCCGCTTGTGCTGACCGGCCATGCCCAGGGACATGGTTGCACCAGCGAGAACTGACTGTCTTCCGACGTTGTAATGTTATGAGATGTCTCAGAATCTTCTCTCTCAATAATGGCGGTATCTGGCAGTATACATCTCTAGTATTATCTGATAAGTTTGCTCTGCTCTTTACTCCTCTGCTAACTGAGGTATAGTTGAGGTATAGCATCTGCTAACTGAGGTATAGTTGAGGTATAGCATCTGCTAACTGAGGTATAGTTGAGGTATAGCATCTGCTAACTGAGGTATAGTTGAGGTATAGCATCTGCTAACTGAGGTATAGTTGAGGTATAGCATCTGCTAACTGAGGTATAGTTGAGGTATAGCATCTGCTAACTGAGGTATAGTTGAGGTATAGCATCTGCTAACTCTACTGTTACTAATCTTCTAACTCAAGCGCACAGCTGGTAGTATCTGGCAGCTCTGCTTTAAGCCGTCAACCCTCGCCCACGTTTTCAGACGTTACAGCAGAGGTTGGTCACTGATTAGTGTAAACAATTATTCAACACCATCAATAATTTTCTTTTTTGAATCAACCAGGAAGAGTCTGTGTACCACGGGATCTCTCACCACTGAATCTTTGGCTCATTAATATTTACATTGATCGTATCAAAGATTGGCTTCTGTATTATTTATGTTTTGGCAAAAATTTCGGTTTGATGATGGAATTGTAGGTGACAACAAGGGTATTGTAGGTCGCCACCCAGACACTCACGTCTTGTTACGAACACAAACACAACTTTAAGGGAAATTTTCTTCTCCACGTTTGACTAGAACAAATGGAACAGGTCTGACTGGGGTAGGAATGGAACAGGTCTGTATGGGGGTAGGAATGGAACAGGTCTGACTGGGGTAGGAATGGAACAGGTCTGTATGGGGGTAGGAATGGAACAGGTCTGTATGGGGGTAGGAATGGAACAGGTCTGTATGGGAGTACGAATGGAACAGGTCTGACCGGGGGTACGAATGGAACAGGTCTGTCTGAGGGTACGAATGGAACAGGTCTGCAGGAACTGGTCTGTCTGGGGGTACGAATGGAACAGGTCTGACTGGAACAGGACTGTCTCGGGTACGAACGGAGGAGAAATGATTTTCTTGCTTAGTCGTGAGAGCATAAAATTCTGTTGAAGATTGAGGAAGGCAGAAAATATATATAGTTTTCTTTTGTGTTCTCTGTGGCTAAAAAGCCGACAGCCCTCCAATTACGGGCCAACAAAACTTGTTATTAATTGTTTCCTAGACTGTGTTGCAGCGGCGAGGCTGTTGAGGGAGTGGGGAAAATGGGAGAGAGAGAAAGAGAGAGCGAGTGAGAGAGAACTCATTATGGTCGTGTTTATGAACCTATAATTAAAACACTCACAGCAAGACGAACTGCCACCTGCCCGCGCCCCTGCCAGGCTGGAGTGCCACCACGACTCCGTCTCGGGTGTTGTGATGATGATGATGTCGTCCTCGTGCAGGTCTCAACACATGATCAACGTCATTTTGGCTCTTACCCCGCCAGCGGCCAGGAGGAACCTCGCACGTACTTTGACATTAAGTACAGTGCCAGACAGATATCCTGGAACGCGGCTGCTGGAGGCTGAAGCCCAGACCTCTGTCTGGACACGGGGAGAGAGAGAGAGAGAGAGAGAGAGAGAGAGAGAGAGAGAGAGAGAGAGAGAGAAGGGGCTGGCAACAGCTTCCACCGAAGGCTCGCCGGGACTTTATCTTCTGTGCACGTAAAGAATAAAATCTTGTCCCCCCCCCACCCCACGTACAGCTTCAGAGGTGACGTCACGGTTGTCTTACTTCATCATCATCATCATCATCATCATCATCATCATCATCTCTTGGTTCATCATCATCATCACCATCATCATCATCATCTTGGTCATAGTGACCATCTGGCCACGTCTGGCTCTGGTCATGCTCCCTCAAGTGTTCTACGTCCATGTCTTAGGTCCATAGGGCGTGTGTGTGTGTGTGTGTGTGTGTGTGTGTGTGTGTGTGTATGCTTGTTAAGCAACTTAGAGGTCAACCCGTTTTTTATTTTCTAAATTCCTTATTGATTCGCATGTGTCAGTAGGGATCCCGCATCACAGTTGTCGACGGCTCGGTTTACCTCTTTAAAAGCATCATCAGGAATGGACATATTTTTTGGTTGAACACATTTGTTTTGTGTGTATGCTGAGTGGGGTTCAACTGTAGGTACATCAGACTTTTCCAGCTGCTTAAAAGTGAACAGAATACTTTCGTAAATATGATATTTTAACTTCGCGATGTCAGCTATTGCATTCCCGAACTCTTCAAACTATAACGAAGCAAATGACTTTTCTTAACGAATATTCTTAGCACACATTGCCGGCTGGGACTGACGCTGCCTATATCATTAACTTTCTCCCACGGTTAATGTGTTTCTCCTCACGAAAAAAAAAAAAAGAAAATAAGATAGAAAGCGACTCTGACATGCAACACTGAGCAAAGATGCACAAAGAATAGCTGGAGCTCCACCTGCGGCGTAGGAAATAAATGTTTATTTGTTACACGGGACTTAATACTGGATCATAGCAGGAGATCCTCCCTGGCCACTCCGTCGTAGCGATAAAATAACCAGTACAGGTTTACAGCTTCACAGCCAGGCGTCTGCATGATGAAGCTGGAGCTAAAAGCCAGTTGATACGTTATTAATGATAGTCGCCCTGGAGAGAGAGTGCTAGGCTATACTCTCATTAATGAATGTTGATTACCCTCGTGAATTAGTGACAAAATGACTACTGAATGAATAAATAAATACATAAACAGACACGTAGACGTATGCGTTAATGAATTGATATATATATATATATATATATATATATATATATATATATATATATATATATATATATATATATATATATATATGTATTATATATATGAGAAAAGGGTCCGCACGAGAGAGAGAGAGAGAGAGAGAGAGAGAGAGAGAGAGAGAGAGAGAGAGAGAGAGAGAGAGAGAGAGAGAGAGAAAGTGTTAAGCCCTGACCGTCCACCTAGTACTGTTTTCAAGCACTAACGACCTTTAACCTGACCATTATGGGTCAGGTCAAAGCGAGGCCATCAGGGCCAGTGGTCGTGTTGATGGTCGTACCGTCGTGCTGTGAGAGGTCGTTATGTCGTAATGTCTCAAGCGACTGACGTAATTCATAATTTCCCGTGTTAGTTTGATCCTGAATAATTGGAAATGATTACATGATGACGTCATCATCATCAGGAGGACAGTTACTGTGGCCGGCGCTGTCTGGCAACTCATGTCTGGCATAACACGCGTTTTGTTCCGGCTAAACGACCGGTTGGCGATGTGTAAACGACCGGCACGCCATGACTAAACGACCAGCATATGATAACGAAACGACCGGCACACGACAGCTAGGTGACTGGGTCAAAAAAGATAAGGTGACCTGACGTGACCTGTGGTGAGAGACGTGAGTGCCAGGGTGACGTGACCTTCCCGGAGCAACAGATGCCCCACGTGACCTCCCCTGGTAAGGTCAGGAGGACATAATGATCTCACATATGTACACAACACGAGGGTTGTGTACATAGTACACAAGAGTTGCCCACAACCCAAGTGTTGGTGTACAGTGTACACAACTTGTTGTTGTTGATGACGTGCACAGTCGCCAGTTGTTCTTCTGAACATATAACAAGTTGTCCCTCGTAACATATGAACAACGATACAGTTCTGTTCAGCCTGGTGAATGTAACACTTATTCTTGCCTTCCCTCTACTGTGTAAAGGAAATCTATCCAGTTGATACAACATCTACATGAGATGTATCCAGTTGATACAACATCTACATGAGATGTATCCAGTTGATACAACATCTGCATGAGATGTATCCAGTTGATACAACATCTACATGAGATGTATCCAGTTGATACAACATCTACATGAGATGTATCCAGTTGATACAACATCTACATGAGATGTATCCAGTTGATACAACATCTACATGAGATGTATCCAGTTGATACAACATCTACATGAGATCTATCCAGTTGATACAACATCTACATGGGATCTATCCAGTTGATACAACATCTACATGGGATCTATCCAGTTGATACAACATCTACATGAGATCTATCAAGTTGATACAACATCTACATGGGATCTATCCAGTTGATACAACATCTACATGGGATCTATCAAGCTGATACAACATCTACATGGGATCTATCAAGTTGATACAACATCTACATGAGATCTATCAAGTTGATACAACATCTACATGGGATCTATCAAGCTGATACAACATCTACATGAGATCTATCAAGTTGATATCATATCTATATGTTATTCATCAAGCCGATACAGTACTTGCAGGCAGTTGTTTAGCTGATACAGTGTGTGTGTGTGTGTGTGTGTAGGATCTGTTAAGCTTGCACAACAATGTACATAGATCTGAAGGGATTTGTAGAGAGAGAGAGATGCTTACAGTTTAGTTATCAACGTGAGAGCCTTGCAGATAATGCCTTTATCCGCTACACAGTCATTTATTTCGTCATATTTATCAAATATTTACTACGGGCCGTAAACAGTGAGCGAGGCTGGTACTGCTGCACTCATATATCTCTAATTTATAAGAATGGTTTATACAACACTGTGAGGCTTGTGTTGCAGCTGTGTTACATGTGTTACATGGAAGTGTAACAGCTGTGTTTCATGAAAGTGTAGGAGCTGCGTTACATTAGTTACATAAAGATGTAAGAGCTGTTATATGGCATTATTAAAGTTATTTTAGCGCATTTATGAGAGCTATATAAAGTGGTTATCATTTTTCCATGACTGGCTACAGTCTTCTTCAGTGACCCTCATAAAGGCAGTAAAGATAAAGAATAAATACGAGATAATAATTGGGAAGTTACTGAGCAGGTGGGAAGGCTGGCATTTAAAAAAAAACGTACGGGTGATTGGTAGGTGTTTAGGGAAGCGTGCTAAAGTTTAGCGGTGGAGTGAAAGAAACAGACAACACAACAGCCCGTCAACCTGGAGGTTGCCAGCTATCCC